>NC_080066.1:56801827-57004827 GCF_949987535.1 Balaenoptera acutorostrata | reverse complement strand
CACTCTGACACTCTTTCGCCTCGCCTTGCCTCACCTTGCCACACTGTCCTCACCTCGCCAGGTGTCACGGACTATACAGAGGGCCACATGCTGCTGCAGGTGTTTGTTCCCTGGCACTCCACCACCTGCCTCAGGGTGACAGAACACAGGGATGTTTGAGAAAAGTGAAGGGGCACACAGAGGCAAAGGGTGATACCGCCCAGCGATGTGCACTATATCTCCCCTCAACATTTAATTTGCAGCCCATCATGTCTGTGTGTCCACAGCCAAACGTGAATGCATCGTGGCACAGATGCCTTCAGAGCACACGGGCATCAGCACAAAGAGCAGGGCCGTCCATCAACCCCCTGGTATGGGCCTTGAACTTCCCCGCCTGAGCCACCTCCCCGCCGACACAGCATAGGGATGTCATCCTGAACCGCTGAGACACCCTCAGGGGAACTGGGATTACTCAGCGGAAGAGCCACTGCCCTCTGGAGAACCAAACCAATCCTGGTGCATACGCTTCCACACAATGGACTCACCCTCAAGGGGAAATGTGATCCCTGAGATCTTCCACAAGGGAACGGCCCTTGGCCAAATGGGACGACCTCCAACAAAAGCAGCTTGTAGGGACCGGTGACAAAACGCACCAGAGGAACTCCTGGACTGAACAATGGAGATTCACCTGCAGCCATACTTCCTGGCCTGCTGCCAAGACTGGCAACCTACCCTTGGCCCACACACAAAGCTAATGGCATGGGAATCATTCTGACGCCCAATGTGGCGGGGCAAACCCTTGCAGCAATTGTGTAACTTGCAGTGGTGTCTGGTACTTTCACACTCTGGGCCCATCAGTGACGTGACATTGGGGAAACCCTGGGGCCCAGGTCCTCTACAAGCCACTTGTTACCCACAGCCATGCAACGACAAAACCCAGACAACAGCCTAGACACTTGAACTGGTATGACTTGTCTCCCCTTTGGCCAGGCTCGCCGGATACCACAGTCTCGGTGTACCAGCGGTGGCAGGAAAAATGACACCCACACCACACATCCTCTCCTGCCCTTAAACCTGTAGCCTTTCCTTGGCAGCCGACTCCCTTGTCTCTGCATGGTTGCGCCCAATGACCTCCGGGTACAGCTCCAATCCTCAGGGAACGCTATGACGGCCAGGTATAGAAACGATGCTTGGCTGTCCTCAGGAACACCTTCACATCTTCAACACAGGGGGAACGTGGCCAGACAGGGACAAAACACCCCAAGGCCTCCAAATCGGCCCCCATGAGAAGACACCATACTGTGCCATGAAGGCAACCATTCACTGGCACAAGGACCCGCCATGAAGCAAATCGACCAAGGAGAGGAAAGAGGCGGGACAGTCCACAACTGTGCTCCCGTATTCCCTCCCTACACGTGCCTCCAGATGCTCCTGAGGGAATCCCAAATGTGTTCTGGGAACCCCATGGCCACCGTCGATGTATCCACCCACCAATAAACCGGTGGGCTTAGCCAGCCATCTCACGTGTCTCTTTCACACGCCTTGCCTTACTCTCTCTCCACCAGGATCCCAACGTGTCACGGCAAGATGCCAGAGCCAACCCTCACCAAAGAAGCTTGCCGTGACCAAGTCTGACTAAGGCATTTTTCAGCCCCTTCACACAGCACGCACAAGCAGGACACAACCTGAGGAGGAGCCATCAGATTGGCCAAACTCCCAGGAACAGTGACCCATTTGATTTCTCCCCTCATCAGGAGAAACCTAAACTGCATCTGGTCTCCCACGCAGAACATGACAAAGAAGCCTGCCCTAGGCCTGGAATCCTCTTCTGACCCTGAGCCTACAAACGTCAGTTTCTTTGAGGCCACAAGGCAATGACCAGCAGGTGGGGGCAGCCTGTAGAAAACAAGTGCAGGCGGCAGAACCATCAATGGCTCATGCTTCCTCTCCTACCTGCATCCTAAACCGTGGCAGGGGACAGCAGTCCTGGCTAGATCAAGGAACCCAGAGACGGCACGCTGTCCCAAGCCTTCCCACCTGCATTGGCATCCCAGGCTCCTTTCCCAATGGCTCTTCTCCCCATGAGATGACCACAACCCTCAACTTGAACAACGTGGCTGTGGACACCCACGACCGCAAATGCAACGTGAACCTCTCCCTACTTTCCTTTTGGGAGCCACGTGCTGGACCTCAGTTCCAACGAGGAGACGGTAGGGATTTCTCACTCATTTTGTTCAGATTTCCAAGGAATGCATTTGTGGGAGTCATCATCGATCCAAGCACATGCTCGAACGGTGGACATGCAAAGTTGCAGATTCCACCACGGGACGGCCAGCGAGCTGAATCATATCAGCGTACAGAAGTGGCCAGAGCCGAGCCATGGGTCAGGAAATGCAGCCAGTTCTCAGGGCATCAAAGCTCGTGTTCCCCGAGAAAAGACCAGAAGGTGAGGGTGTAGCCCCGGTGCACACGTTCCTGTCGCCAAACCTTTAGGTTTAGCAAAGAAGTGTTGCTTACTGCAACAAGGGTTAAAGCAGGATCCTCATGGAATGCACGCCAACACCCCTCCGAGACTCCTTCGCCTGGCCTCGCCTTGCCACACCGTCCTCACTTCAACGGGTATCAGGGATTATACGGATGGCCCCAGGCTGCTGCTGGCATTCCTTCCCTGGCATTCCACCTGGCTCGGGGTGAGAGAACACACACATGCTTGAGGAGGGTGCCCGTGCGCACCGAGGGAAAGGGCGATACCACCCAGCGATGTGTGTTCTATCTCTCCTCAACATTTCATTTGCTGTCCATCTTGCCTGTGTGTCCACAACCAAACGTGAAAGCATTGTGTCACAGGTGCCTTCAGAGCGTGCGGCCATCAGGACAAAGAGTGCCGCTGACCAAGAACCCCCTGTTCTCGGACCATGAAATTCCTCTCCTGAGCCATCTGCCCTCCATCACAGCAAAAGGATGTCTTCCTGTTCCCCTGAGACACCCTCAGGACAACAGGGCCCCCTCAGCCTAAGAGCAAGTGCCCTCTATGGGAACAAACACGCCTTTGGCACTTATGATTAAACACAGTGGACATGCTCTCAAGGGGAGAGGTCTTCCATAAGGGAAGGGCCCTTGGCCGAATATGACGTCCTCCATCAAAAGCGGCGCGTAGGGACCCATGAAAAAGGGCACCTGAGGAACCCCTGGACTGATCAAGGGAGACTCACCAGCAGGTATACTTCCTCATCTCCTGCGAAGTCAGAGGAACTTCCCTAGGAACGCAACCAAAGCTAATGGCAAGGGAGCCATTCCAATGCCCAAAGTGGCGGGCCAAACCCTTGCAGCAATGGGTAACTTACTGTAGCACATTGCACATTTGCATTCTTCCCTTCAAGGACAAGGCCTTGGAGAAACCATGAGACCCAGGTCCTCCAGAACCAACGTGTCACCCACAGCCGTGCAATGAGAGAACGCATCCAACATCCTGCACCCTTGAACCGGCATGACTTCTCTGGCTTGAAGCCATGCACGCTGGAGATCACAGGCTCACAGCAGCAGAAGGTGGCAGGACAAAATGACCCCGGCAGCACACATTCACTCCAGCCCTTAAACCTGTAGCGTTTCCTTGGCAGCCAACTCCCTTCTTTCTGCATGGTTGGGCCCAAAGACCTCCGGGAAGAGCGCCAAACCTCAGGGAATGCTATGCCGACCTGGTATAGCAAGGACGCTGGGCTGTCCTAAGGAACACCTTAACATCCTCAACATAGGGGCAATGAGGCCACACAGGGACAAAACATCCCAACGGCTCCAAATCGGTCCCAGTGAGAAGACACCATCCTGTGCCGTGAAGGCACCATTCGCTGGAACAAGGATCCGCCGTGAAGCACATTGAGAAAGGAGAGGAAAAGGTTGGCATGGTCCACGAATGTGCACCTGTATTCCTTCTCTACACGGGACTCCAAATGCTCCTGAAGATATCCCAAAAGAGTTCCGGGAACCCTATGTCCACCGACCATCTATCCACCCAACAGTAAGCCTGTGGGCTTAGCCAACACTCTCACGTGTATTTCCCGCTCGCCTTGCCTTCCTCTCTCCACCAGGATCCAAACGAATCCACCCCTCACCTAAGTAGCTTGATATCCCCTGGATTTGCCTAAGGCATTTTCCAACCTCTCCCCACACAACACACAAGCAGGACACAACCCAAGGAGGCGCCATCAGCGTCGCCCAAATCCCGGGGACAGTGGCCCATTTCATTTCCCCCGACCATCAGGGCAAACCTAAACTATATCCCACCTCCCAAGCTGAACAGGACATAGAGGCCTGGCCTGGCCAGGACTCCTTCTCTGACCCTGAGGGCAGAGATTTCTGTTTCCTTGCGGGAACAAGGCAACGGCCTGAGCTTGAGGGTGGCCTGTAGATCTCAATGGCAAGCCAGAGGAGTACCAGTGGCTCACGCTTCCTTTCGCACCCGCACGCTGACCGCGGCAGGGGATAGCAGTTCTGGCTAGACTCAGGTGCCCAGAGACGTCAAGTTGTCCTTAGCCCTCCCATGTAGATGGACATCCCAGGCTCCTTTCCACATGGCTCTTTCTGCACGAGAAGCCCGCCACCCTCAACTTGAACAATGTTGCTGCGCACGCCCACAGTAGCAAATGCAACATGGACCTCTTCCTAATTTTCCTTTAGGAGCCACGTGCTGGATATCAGTTAGGATGAGAAGACGGTAGGTATTGCTCATTCATTTTGTTTAGATTTCCAAGGAATGCATTTATGGGAGTCATCACTGATCCACGCTCCTGCTCAAAGGCTGGACATGCAAAGTCGCGGACTGTCAGCAATCTCAATCCTCTCAGCAGTAGGGAGCGGCCAGACTCGAGCCACGGGGCAGGAAGTGCACCCAAGTCTCAGGGCATCGGAGCTCGGGTGCCCCAGGAAGAGCACAGAATGTGACGGTGTAGTCGCGCGGCACAAGTCTCCGTGGCCAAACATCTATGTTTCTTCAAAGAAGTTCCGTTTACCCCCACAAGGTTTCTACCAGGAACCTTGTCGAGCCAGAGGCGATGCCCTTCGATCACACAGAAAGCTATTGGCATTGGAGATATTCCAATGCCCAAACTGGCAGGGCAAACCCTTGCAGCAACTGGGTTACTTGCCCTGGCGCCTTCTATTTTCGCCCCCGGGCCCGTCAGTGACATGACCGCGGAGAAACCTGAGACCCATTCATTTGTTCAGAGTTCCAAGCAGTGCATTTATGGGAGTCATCATCAATCCACCTGCTCAAAGGCTGCACGTTCAAAGTCGCAGGCTCCACCACGGGGCAGCCACCGATCTCAAGCATGTCAGCAGTCAGGAGCGGCCAGAGCCGACCCACGGGGCTGCAAATGGATCTAAGGATCATGGCATCATATCTGGGGTGCCCCTGGAAGAGCCAAGAAGGTGAGGGTGTAGTCTCAGTGCACAAGTCCCCGTGGCCAAACATCTAGGTTTCTGCAAAGAAATTCCGCTCACCACCACAAGGTTGCTACTAGGATACTAAAGGACTTCACGCCAAAACCACTCTGACACTCTTTCGCCTCACCTTGCCTCACCTTGCCACACTGTCCTCACCTCCCTAGGTGTCACGGAGTATACAGAGGGCCACATGCTGCTGCAGGTGTTTGTTCCCTGGCACTCCACAACCTGCCTCAGGGTGACAGAACACAGGGATGTTTGAGAAAAGTGAAGGGGCGCACAGAGGGAAAGGGTGATACCGCCCAGCGATGTGCACTATATCTCCCCTCAACATTTAATTTGCAGCCCATCATGTCTGTGTGTCCACAGCCAAACGTGAATGCATCGTGGCACAGATGCCTTCAGAGCACACGGGCATCAGCACAAAGAGCAGGGCCGTCCATCAACCCCCTGGTATGGGCCTTGAACTTCCCCGCCTGAGCCACCTCCCCGCCGACACAGCATAGGGATGTCATCCTGAACCGCTGAGACACCCTCAGGGGAACTGGGATTACTCAGCGGAAGAGCCACTGCCCTCTGGAGAACCAAACCAATCCTGGTGCATACGCTTCCACACAATGGACTCACCCTCAAGGGGAAATGTGATCCCTGAGATCTTCCACAAGGGAACGGCCCTTGGCCAAATGGGACGACCTCCAACAAAAGCAGCTTGTAGGGACCGGTGACAAAACGCACCAGAGGAACTCCTGGACTGAACAATGGAGATTCACCTGCAGCCATACTTCCTGGCCTGCTGCCAAGACTGGCAACCTACCCTTGGCCCACACACAAAGCTAATGGCATGGGAATCATTCTGACGCCCAATGTGGCGGGGCAAACCCTTGCAGCAATTGTGTAACTTGCAGTGGTGTCTGGTACTTTCACACTCTGGGCCCATCAGTGACGTGACATTGGGGAAACCCTGGGGCCCAGGTCCTCTACAAGCCACTTGTTACCCACAGCCATGCAACGACAGAACCCAGACAACAGCCTAGACACTTGAACTGGTATGACTTGTCTCCCCTTTGGCCAGGCTCGCCGGATACCACAGTCTCGGTGTACCAGCGGTGGCAGGAAAAATGACACCCACACCACACATCCTCTCCTGCCCTTAAACCTGTAGCCTTTCCTTGGCAGCCGACTCCCTTGTCTCTGCATGGTTGCGCCCAATGACCTCCGGGTACAGCTCCAATCCTCAGGGAACGCTATGAGGGCCAGGTATAGAAACGATGCTTGGCTGTCCTCAGGAACACCTTCACATCTTCAACACAGGGGGAACGTGGCCAGACAGGGACAAAACACCCCAAGGCCTCCAAATCGGCCCCCATGAGAAGACACCATACTGTGCCATGAAGGCAACCATTCACTGGCACAAGGACCCGCCATGAAGCAAATCGACCAAGGAGAGGAAAGAGGCGGGACAGTCCACAACTGTGCTCCCGTATTCCCTCCCTACACGTGCCTCCAGATGCTCCTGAGGGAATCCCAAATGTGTTCTGGGAACCCCATGGCCACCGTCGATGTATCCACCCACCAATAAACCTGTGGGCTTAGCCAGCCATCTCACGTGTCTCTTTCACACGCCTTGCCTTACTCTCTCTCCACCAGGATCCCAACGTGTCACGGCAAGATGCCAGAGACACCCCTCACCAAAGAAGCTTGCCGTGACCAAGTCTGACTAAGGCATTTTTCAGCCCCTTCACACAGCACGCACAAGCAGGACACAACCTGAGGAGGAGCCATCAGATTGGCCAAACTCCCAGGAACAGTGACCCATTTGATTTCTCCCCTCATCAGGAGAAACCTAAACTGCATCTGGTCTCCCACGCAGAACATGACAAAGAAGCCTGCCCTAGGCCTGGAATCCTCTTCTGACCCTGAGCCTACAAACGTCAGTTTCTTTGAGGCCACAAGGCAATGACCAGCAGGTGGGGGCAGCCTGTAGAAAACAAGTGCAGGCGGCAGAACCATCAATGGCTCATGCTTCCTCTCCTACCTGCATCCTAAACCGTGGCAGGGGACAGCAGTCCTGGCTAGATCAAGGAACCCAGAGACGGCACGCTGTCCCAAGCCTTCCCACCTGCATTGGCATCCCAGGCTCCTTTCCCAATGGCTCTTCTCCCCATGAGATGACCACAACCCTCAACTTGAACAACGTGGCTGTGGACACCCACGACCGCAAATGCAACGTGAACCTCTCCCTACTTTCCTTTTGGGAGCCACGTGCTGGACCTCAGTTCCAACGAGGAGACGGTAGGGATTTCTCACTCATTTTGTTCAGATTTCCAAGGAATGCATTTGTGGGAGTCATCATCGATCCAAGCACATGCTCGAACGGTGGACATGCAAAGCTGCAGATTCCACCACGGGACGGCCAGCGAGCTGAATCATATCAGCGTACAGAAGTGGCCAGAGCCGAGCCATGGGTCAGGAAATGCAGCCAGTTCTCAGGGCATCAAAGCTCGTGTTCCCCGAGAAAAGACCAGAAGGTGAGGGTGTAGCCCCGGTGCACACGTTCCTGTCGCCAAACCTTTAGGTTTAGCAAAGAAGTGTCGCTTACCGCAACAAGGGTTAAAGCAGGATCCTCATGGAATGCACGCCAACACCCCTCCGAGACTCCTTCGCCTGGCCTCGCCTTGCCACACCGTCCTCACTTCAACGGGTATCAGGGATTATACGGATGGCCCCAGGCTGCTGCTGGCATTCCTTCCCTGGCATTCCACCTGGCTCGGGGTGAGAGAACACACACATGCTTGAGGAGGGTGCCCGTGCGCACCGAGGGAAAGGGCGATACCACCCAGCGATGTGTGTTCTATCTCTCCTCAACATTTCATTTGCTGTCCATCTTGCCTGTGTGTCCACAGCCAAACGTGAAAGCATTGTGTCACAGGTGCCTTCAGAGCGTGCGGCCATCAGGACAAAGAGTGCCGCTGACCAAGAACCCCCTGTTCTCGGACCATGAAATTCCTCTCCTGAGCCATCTGCCCTCCATCACAGCAAAAGGATGTCTTCTTGTTCCCCTGAGACACCCTCAGGACAACAGGGCCCCCTCAGCCTAAGAGCAAGTGCCCTCTATGGGAACAAACACGCCTTTGGCACTTATGATTAAACACAGTGGACATGCTCTCAAGGGGAGAGGTCTTCCATAAGGGAAGGGCCCTTGGCCGAATATGACGTCCTCCATCAAAAGCGGCGCGTAGGGACCCATGAAAAAGGGCACCTGAGGAACCCCTGGACTGATCAAGGGAGACTCACCAGCAGGTATACTTCCTCATCTCCTGCGAAGTCAGAGGAACTTCCCTAGGAACGCAACCAAAGCTAATGGCAAGGGAGCCATTCCAATGCCCAAAGTGGCGGGCCAAACCCTTGCAGCAATGGGTAACTTACTGTAGCACCTTGCACATTTGCATTCTTCCCTTCAAGGACAAGACCTTGGAGAAACCATGAGACCCAGGTCCTCCAGAACCAACGTGTCACCCACAGCCGTGCAATGAGAGAACGCATCCAACATCCTGCACCCTTGAACCGGCGTGACTTCTCTGGCTTGAAGCCATGCACGCTGGAGATCACAGGCTCACAGCAGCAGAAGGTGGCAGGACAAAATGACCCCGGCAGCACACATTCACTCCAGCCCTTAAACCTGTAGCGTTTCCTTGGCAGCCAACTCCCTTCTTTCTGCATGGTTGGGCCCAAAGACCTCCGGGAAGAGCGCCAAACCTCAGGGAATGCTATGCCGACCTGGTATAGCAAGGACGCTGGGCTGTCCTAAGGAACACATTAACATCCTCAACATAGGGGCAATGAGGCCACACAGGGACAAAACATCCCAACGGCTCCAAATCGGTCCCAGTGAGAAGACACCATCCTGTGCCGTGAAGGCATCATTCGCTGGAACAAGGATCCGCCGTGAAGCACATTGAGAAAGGAGAGGAAAAGGTTGGCATGGTCCACGAATGTGCACCTGTATTCCTTCTCTACACGGGACTCCAAATGCTCCTGAAGATATCCCAAAAGAGTTCCGGGAACCCTATGTCCACCGACCATCTATCCACCCAACAGTAAGCCTGTGGGCTTAGCCAACACTCTCACGTGTATTTCCCGCTCGCCTTGCCTTCCTCTCTCCACCAGGATCCAAACGAATCCACCCCTCACCTAAGTAGCTTGATATCCCCTGGATTTGCCTAAGGCATTTTCCAACCTCTCCCCACACAACACACAAGCAGGACACAACCCAAGGAGGCGCCATCAGCGTCGCCCAAATCCCGGGGACAGTGGCCCATTTCATTTCCCCTGACCATCAGGGCAAACCTAAACTATATCCCACCTCCCAAGCTGAACAGGACATAGAGGCCTGGCCTGGCCAGGACTCCTTCTCTGACCCTGAGTGCAGAGACTTCTGTTTCCTTGCGGGAACAAGGCAACGGCCTGAGCTTGAGGGTGGCCTGTAGATCTCAATGGCAAGCCAGAGGAGTACCAGTGGCTCACGCTTCCTTTCGCACCTGCACGCTGACCGCGGCAGGGGATAGCAGTTCTGGCTAGACTCAGGTGCCCAGAGACGTCAAGTTGTCCTTAGCCCTCCCATGTAGATGGACATCCCAGGCTCCTTTCCACATGGCTCTTTCTGCACGAGAAGCCCGCCACCCTCAACTTGAACAATGTTGCTGCGCACGCCCACAGTAGCAAATGCAACATGGACCTCTTCCTAATTTTCCTTTGGGAGCCACGTGCTGGATATCAGTTAGGATGAGAAGACGGTAGGTATTGCTCATTCATTTTGTTTAGATTTCCAAGGAATGCATTTATGGGAGTCATCACTGATCCACGCTCCTGCTCAAAGGCTGGACATGCAAAGTCGCGGACTGTCAGCAATCTCAATCCTCTCAGCAGTAGGGAGCGGCCAGACTCGAGCCACGGGGCAGGAAGTGCACCCAAGTCTCAGGGCATCGGAGCTCGGGTGCCCCAGGAAGAGCACAGAATGTGACGGTGTAGTCGCGCGGCACAAGTCTCCGTGGCCAAACATCTATGTTTCTTCAAAGAAGTTCCGTTTACCCCCACAAGGTTTCTACCAGGAACCTTGTCGAGCCAGAGGCGATGCCCTTCGATCACACAGAAAGCTATTGGCATTGGAGATATTCCAATGCCCAAACTGGCAGGGCAAACCCTTGCAGCAACTGGGTTACTTGCCCTGGCGCCTTCTATTTTCGCCCCCGGGCCCGTCAGTGACATGACCGCGGAGAAACCTGAGACCCATTCATTTGTTCAGAGTTCCAAGCAGTGCATTTATGGGAGTCATCATCAATCCACCTGCTCAAAGGCTGCACGTTCAAAGTCGCAGGCTCCACCACGGGGCAGCCACCGATCTCAAGCATGTCAGCAGTCAGGAGCGGCCAGAGCCGACCCACGGGGCTGCAAATGGATCTAAGGATCATGGCATCATATCTGGGGTGCCCCTGGAAGAGCCAAGAAGGTGAGGGTGTAGTCTCAGTGCACAAGTCCCCGTGGCCAAACATCTAGGTTTCTGCAAAGAAATTCCGCTCACCACCACAAGGTTCCTACTAGGATACTAAAGGACTTCACGCCAAAACCACTCTGACACTCTTTCGCCTCACCTTGCCTCACCTTGCCACACTGTCCTCACCTCCCTAGGTGTCACGGAGTATACAGAGGGCCACATGCTGCTGCAGGTGTTTGTTCCCTGGCACTCCACCACCTGCCTCAGGGTGACAGAACACAGGGATGTTTGAGAAAAGTGAAGGGGCGCACAGAGGCAAAGGGTGATACCGCCCAGCGATGTGCACTATATCTCCCCTCAACATTTAATTTGCAGCCCATCATGTCTGTGTGTCCACAGCCAAACGTGAATGCATCGTGGCACAGATGCCTTCAGAGCACACGCGCATCAGCACAAAGAGCAGGGCCGTCCATCAACCCCCTGGTATGGGCCTTGAACTTCCCCGCCTGAGCCACCTCCCCGCCGACACAGCATAGGGATGTCATCCTGAACCGCTGAGACACCCTCAGGGGAACTGGGATTACTCAGCGGAAGAGCCACTGCCCTCTGGAGAACCAAACCAATCCTGGTGCATACGCTTCCACACAATGGACTCACCCTCAAGGGGAAATGTGATCCCTGAGATCTTCCACAAGGGAACGGCCCTTGGCCAAATGGGACGACCTCCAACAAAAGCAGCTTGTAGGGACCGGTGACAAAACGCACCAGAGGAACTCCTGGACTGAACAATGGAGATTCACCTGCAGCCATACTTCCTGGCCTGCTGCCAAGACTGGCAACCTACCCTTGGCCCACACACAAAGCTAATGGCATGGGAATCATTCTGACGCCCAATGTGGCGGGGCAAACCCTTGCAGCAATTGTGTAACTTGCAGTGGTGTCTGGTACTTTCACACTCTGGGCCCATCAGTGACGTGACATTGGGGAAACCCTGGGGCCCAGGTCCTCTACAAGCCACTTGTTACCCACAGCCATGCAACGACAGAACCCAGACAACAGCCTAGACACTTGAACTGGTATGACTTGTCTCCCCTTTGGCCAGGCTCGCCGGATACCACAGTCTCGGTGTACCAGCGGTGGCAGGAAAAATGACACCCACACCACACATCCTCTCCTGCCCTTAAACCTGTAGCCTTTCCTTGGCAGCCGACTCCCTTGTCTCTGCATGGTTGCGCCCAATGACCTCCGGGTACAGCTCCAATCCTCAGGGAACGCTATGAGGGCCAGGTATAGAAACGATGCTTGGCTGTCCTCAGGAACACCTTCACATCTTCAACACAGGGGGAACGTGGCCAGACAGGGACAAAACACCCCAAGGCCTCCAAATCGGCCCCCATGAGAAGACACCATACTGTGCCATGAAGGCAACCATTCACTGGCACAAGGACCCGCCATGAAGCAAATCGACCAAGGAGAGGAAAGAGGCGGGACAGTCCACAACTGTGCTCCCGTATTCCCTCCCTACACGTGCCTCCAGATGCTCCTGAGGGAATCCCAAATGTGTTCTGGGAACCCCATGGCCACCGTCGATGTATCCACCCACCAATAAACCGGTGGGCTTAGCCAGCCATCTCACGTGTCTCTTTCACACGCCTTGCCTTACTCTCTCTCCACCAGGATCCCAACGTGTCACGGCAAGATGCCAGAGCCACCCCTCACCAAAGAAGCTTGCCGTGACCAAGTCTGACTAAGGCATTTTTCAGCCCCTTCACACAGCACGCACAAGCAGGACACAACCTGAGGAGGAGCCATCAGATTGGCCAAACTCCCAGGAACAGTGACCCATTTGATTTCTCCCCTCATCAGGAGAAACCTAAACTGCATCTGGTCTCCCACGCAGAACATGACAAAGAAGCCTGCCCTAGGCCTGGAATCCTCTTCTGACCCTGAGCCTACAAACGTCAGTTTCTTTGAGGCCACAAGGCAATGACCAGCAGGTGGGGGCAGCCTGTAGAAAACAAGTGCAGGCGGCAGAACCATCAATGGCTCATGCTTCCTCTCCTACCTGCATCCTAAACCGTGGCAGGGGACAGCAGTCCTGGCTAGATCAAGGAACCCAGAGACGGCACGCTGTCCCAAGCCTTCCCACCTGCATTGGCATCCCAGGCTCCTTTCCCAATGGCTCTTCTCCCCATGAGATGACCACAACCCTCAACTTGAACAACGTGGCTGTGGACACCCACGACCGCAAATGCAACGTGAACCTCTCCCTACTTTCCTTTTGGGAGCCACGTGCTGGACCTCAGTTCCAACGAGGAGACGGTAGGGATTTCTCACTCATTTTGTTCAGATTTCCAAGGAATGCATTTGTGGGAGTCATCATCGATCCAAGCACATGCTCGAACGGTGGACATGCAAAGCTGCAGATTCCACCACGGGACGGCCAGCGAGCTGAATCATATCAGCGTACAGAAGTGGCCAGAGCCGAGCCATGGGTCAGGAAATGCAGCCAGTTCTCAGGGCATCAAAGCTCGTGTTCCCCGAGAAAAGACCAGAAGGTGAGGGTGTAGCCCCGGTGCACACGTTCCTGTCGCCAAACCTTTAGGTTTAGCAAAGAAGTGTCGCTTACCGCAACAAGGGTTAAAGCAGGATCCTCATGGAATGCACGCCAACACCCCTCCGAGACTCCTTCGCCTGGCCTCGCCTTGCCACACCGTCCTCACTTCAACGGGTATCAGGGATTATACGGATGGCCCCAGGCTGCTGCTGGCATTCCTTCCCTGGCATTCCACCTGGCTCGGGGTGAGAGAACACACACATGCTTGAGGAGGGTGCCCGTGCGCACCGAGGGAAAGGGCGATACCACCCAGCGATGTGTGTTCTATCTCTCCTCAACATTTCATTTGCTGTCCATCTTGCCTGTGTGTCCACAGCCAAACGTGAAAGCATTGTGTCACAGGTGCCTTCAGAGCGTGCGGCCATCAGGACAAAGAGTGCCGCTGACCAAGAACCCCCTGTTCTCGGACCATGAAATTCCTCTCCTGAGCCATCTGCCCTCCATCACAGCAAAAGGATGTCTTCTTGTTCCCCTGAGACACCCTCAGGACAACAGGGCCCCCTCAGCCTAAGAGCAAGTGCCCTCTATGGGAACAAACACGCCTTTGGCACTTATGATTAAACACAGTGGACATGCTCTCAAGGGGAGAGGTCTTCCATAAGGGAAGGGCCCTTGGCCGAATATGACGTCCTCCATCAAAAGCGGCGCGTAGGGACCCATGAAAAAGGGCACCTGAGGAACCCCTGGACTGATCAAGGGAGACTCACCAGCAGGTATACTTCCTCATCTCCTGCGAAGTCAGAGGAACTTCCCTAGGAACGCAACCAAAGCTAATGGCAAGGGAGCCATTCCAATGCCCAAAGTGGCGGGCCAAACCCTTGCAGCAATGGGTAACTTACTGTAGCACCTTGCACATTTGCATTCTTCCCTTCAAGGACAAGACCTTGGAGAAACCATGAGACCCAGGTCCTCCAGAACCAACGTGTCACCCACAGCCGTGCAATGAGAGAACGCATCCAACATCCTGCACCCTTGAACCGGCGTGACTTCTCTGGCTTGAAGCCATGCACGCTGGAGATCACAGGCTCACAGCAGCAGAAGGTGGCAGGACAAAATGACCCCGGCAGCACACATTCACTCCAGCCCTTAAACCTGTAGCGTTTCCTTGGCAGCCAACTCCCTTCTTTCTGCATGGTTGGGCCCAAAGACCTCCGGGAAGAGCGCCAAACCTCAGGGAATGCTATGCCGACCTGGTATAGCAAGGACGCTGGGCTGTCCTAAGGAACACATTAACATCCTCAACATAGGGGCAATGAGGCCACACAGGGACAAAACATCCCAACGGCTCCAAATCGGTCCCAGTGAGAAGACACCATCCTGTGCCGTGAAGGCATCATTCGCTGGAACAAGGATCCGCCGTGAAGCACATTGAGAAAGGAGAGGAAAAGGTTGGCATGGTCCACGAATGTGCACCTGTATTCCTTCTCTACACGGGACTCCAAATGCTCCTGAAGATATCCCAAAAGAGTTCCGGGAACCCTATGTCCACCGACCATCTATCCACCCAACAGTAAGCCTGTGGGCTTAGCCAACACTCTCACGTGTATTTCCCGCTCGCCTTGCCTTCCTCTCTCCACCAGGATCCAAACGAATCCACCCCTCACCTAAGTAGCTTGATATCCCCTGGATTTGCCTAAGGCATTTTCCAACCTCTCCCCACACAACACACAAGCAGGACACAACCCAAGGAGGCGCCATCAGCGTCGCCCAAATCCCGGGGACAGTGGCCCATTTCATTTCCCCCGACCATCAGGGCAAACCTAAACTATATCCCACCTCCCAAGCTGAACAGGACATAGAGGCCTGGCCTGGCCAGGACTCCTTCTCTGACCCTGAGTGCAGAGACTTCTGTTTCCTTGCGGGAACAAGGCAACGGCCTGAGCTTGAGGGTGGCCTGTAGATCTCAATGGCAAGCCAGAGGAGTACCAGTGGCTCACGCTTCCTTTCGCACCTGCACGCTGACCGCGGCAGGGGATAGCAGTTCTGGCTAGACTCAGGTGCCCAGAGACGTCAAGTTGTCCTTAGCCCTCCCATGTAGATGGACATCCCAGGCTCCTTTCCACATGGCTCTTTCTGCACGAGAAGCCCGCCACCCTCAACTTGAACAATGTTGCTGCGCACGCCCACAGTAGCAAATGCAACATGGACCTCTTCCTAATTTTCCTTTGGGAGCCACGTGCTGGATATCAGTTAGGATGAGAAGACGGTAGGTATTGCTCATTCATTTTGTTTAGATTTCCAAGGAATGCATTTATGGGAGTCATCACTGATCCACGCTCCTGCTCAAAGGCTGGACATGCAAAGTCGCGGACTGTCAGCAATCTCAATCCTCTCAGCAGTAGGGAGCGGCCAGACTCGAGCCACGGGGCAGGAAGTGCACCCAAGTCTCAGGGCATCGGAGCTCGGGTGCCCCAGGAAGAGCACAGAATGTGACGGTGTAGTCGCGCGGCACAAGTCTCCGTGGCCAAACATCTATGTTTCTTCAAAGAAGTTCCGTTTACCCCCACAAGGTTTCTACCAGGAACCTTGTCGAGCCAGAGGCGATGCCCTTCGATCACACAGAAAGCTATTGGCATTGGAGATATTCCAATGCCCAAACTGGCAGGGCAAACCCTTGCAGCAACTGGGTTACTTGCCCTGGCGCCTTCTATTTTCGCCCCCGGGCCCGTCAGTGACATGACCGCGGAGAAACCTGAGACCCATTCATTTGTTCAGAGTTCCAAGCAGTGCATTTATGGGAGTCATCATCAATCCACCTGCTCAAAGGCTGCACGTTCAAAGTCGCAGGCTCCACCACGGGGCAGCCACCGATCTCAAGCATGTCAGCAGTCAGGAGCGGCCAGAGCCGACCCACGGGGCTGCAAATGGATCTAAGGATCATGGCATCATATCTGGGGTGCCCCTGGAAGAGCCAAGAAGGTGAGGGTGTAGTCTCAGTGCACAAGTCCCCGTGGCCAAACATTTAGGTTTCTGCAAAGAAATTCCGCTCACCACCACAAGGTTCCTACTAGGATACTAAAGGACTTCACGCCAAAACCACTCTGACACTCTTTCGCCTCACCTTGCCTCACCTTGCCACACTGTCCTCACCTCCCTAGGTGTCACGGAGTATACAGAGGGCCACATGCTGCTGCAGGTGTTTGTTCCCTGGCACTCCACCACCTGCCTCAGGGTGACAGAACACAGGGATGTTTGAGAAAAGTGAAGGGGCGCACAGAGGCAAAGGGTGATACCGCCCAGCGATGTGCACTATATCTCCCCTCAACATTTAATTTGCAGCCCATCATGTCTGTGTGTCCACAGCCAAACGTGAATGCATCGTGGCACAGATGCCTTCAGAGCACACGCGCATCAGCACAAAGAGCAGGGCCGTCCATCAACCCCCTGGTATGGGCCTTGAACTTCCCCGCCTGAGCCACCTCCCCGCCGACACAGCATAGGGATGTCATCCTGAACCGCTGAGACACCCTCAGGGGAACTGGGATTACTCAGCGGAAGAGCCACTGCCCTCTGGAGAACCAAACCAATCCTGGTGCATACGCTTCCACACAATGGACTCACCCTCAAGGGGAAATGTGATCCCTGAGATCTTCCACAAGGGAACGGCCCTTGGCCAAATGGGACGACCTCCAACAAAAGCAGCTTGTAGGGACCGGTGACAAAACGCACCAGAGGAACTCCTGGACTGAACAATGGAGATTCACCTGCAGCCATACTTCCTGGCCTGCTGCCAAGACTGGCAACCTACCCTTGGCCCACACACAAAGCTAATGGCATGGGAATCATTCTGACGCCCAATGTGGCGGGGCAAACCCTTGCAGCAATTGTGTAACTTGCAGTGGTGTCTGGTACTTTCACACTCTGGGCCCATCAGTGACGTGACATTGGGGAAACCCTGGGGCCCAGGTCCTCTACAAGCCACTTGTTACCCACAGCCATGCAACGACAGAACCCAGACAACAGCCTAGACACTTGAACTGGTATGACTTGTCTCCCCTTTGGCCAGGCTCGCCGGATACCACAGTCTCGGTGTACCAGCGGTGGCAGGAAATATGACACCCACACCACACATCCTCTCCTGCCCTTAAACCTGTAGCCTTTCCTTGGCAGCCGACTCCCTTGTCTCTGCATGGTTGCGCCCAATGACCTCCGGGTACAGCTCCAATCCTCAGGGAACGCTATGAGGGCCAGGTATAGAAACGATGCTTGGCTGTCCTCAGGAACACCTTCACATCTTCAACACAGGGGGAACGTGGCCAGACAGGGACAAAACACCCCAAGGCCTCCAAATCGGCCCCCATGAGAAGACACCATACTGTGCCATGAAGGCAACCATTCACTGGCACAAGGACCCGCCATGAAGCAAATCGACCAAGGAGAGGAAAGAGGCGGGACAGTCCACAACTGTGCTCCCGTATTCCCTCCCTACACGTGCCTCCAGATGCTCCTGAGGGAATCCCAAATGTGTTCTGGGAACCCCATGGCCACCGTCGATGTATCCACCCACCAATAAACCGGTGGGCTTAGCCAGCCATCTCACGTGTCTCTTTCACACGCCTTGCCTTACTCTCTCTCCACCAGGATCCCAACGTGTCACGGCAAGATGCCAGAGCCACCCCTCACCAAAGAAGCTTGCCGTGACCAAGTCTGACTAAGGCATTTTTCAGCCCCTTCACACAGCACGCACAAGCAGGACACAACCTGAGGAGGAGCCATCAGATTGGCCAAACTCCCAGGAACAGTGACCCATTTGATTTCTCCCCTCATCAGGAGAAACCTAAACTGCATCTGGTCTCCCACGCAGAACATGACAAAGAAGCCTGCCCTAGGCCTGGAATCCTCTTCTGACCCTGAGCCTACAAACGTCAGTTTCTTTGAGGCCACAAGGCAATGACCAGCAGGTGGGGGCAGCCTGTAGAAAACAAGTGCAGGCGGCAGAACCATCAATGGCTCATGCTTCCTCTCCTACCTGCATCCTAAACCGTGGCAGGGGACAGCAGTCCTGGCTAGATCAAGGAACCCAGAGACGGCACGCTGTCCCAAGCCTTCCCACCTGCATTGGCATCCCAGGCTCCTTTCCCAATGGCTCTTCTCCCCATGAGATGACCACAACCCTCAACTTGAACAACGTGGCTGTGGACACCCACGACCGCAAATGCAACGTGAACCTCTCCCTACTTTCCTTTTGGGAGCCACGTGCTGGACCTCAGTTCCAACGAGGAGACGGTAGGGATTTCTCACTCATTTTGTTCAGATTTCCAAGGAATGCATTTGTGGGAGTCATCATCGATCCAAGCACATGCTCGAACGGTGGACATGCAAAGTTGCAGATTCCACCACGGGACGGCCAGCGAGCTGAATCATATCAGCGTACAGAAGTGGCCAGAGCCGAGCCATGGGTCAGGAAATGCAGCCAGTTCTCAGGGCATCAAAGCTCGTGTTCCCCGAGAAAAGACCAGAAGGTGAGGGTGTAGCCCCGGTGCACAGGTTCCTGTCGCCAAACCTTTAGGTTTAGCAAAGAAGTGTCGCTTACCGCAACAAGGGTTAAAGCAGGATCCTCATGGAATGCACGCCAACACCCCTCCGAGACTCCTTCGCCTGGCCTCGCCTTGCCACACCGTCCTCACTTCAACGGGTATCAGGGATTATACGGATGGCCCCAGGCTGCTGCTGGCATTCCTTCCCTGGCATTCCACCTGGCTCGGGGTGAGAGAACACACACATGCTTGAGGAGGGTGCCCGTGCGCACCGAGGGAAAGGGCGATACCACCCAGCGATGTGTGTTCTATCTCTCCTCAACATTTCATTTGCTGTCCATCTTGCCTGTGTGTCCACAGCCAAACGTGAAAGCATTGTGTCACAGGTGCCTTCAGAGCGTGCGGCCATCAGGACAAAGAGTGCCGCTGACCAAGAACCCCCTGTTCTCGGACCATGAAATTCCTCTCCTGAGCCATCTGCCCTCCATCACAGCAAAAGGATGTCTTCCTGTTCCCCTGAGACACCCTCAGGACAACAGGGCCCCCTCAGCCTAAGAGCAAGTGCCCTCTATGGGAACAAACACGCCTTTGGCACTTATGATTAAACACAGTGGACATGCTCTCAAGGGGAGAGGTCTTCCATAAGGGAAGGGCCCTTGGCCGAATATGACGTCCTCCATCAAAAGCGGCGCGTAGGGACCCATGAAAAAGGGCACCTGAGGAACCCCTGGACTGATCAAGGGAGACTCACCAGCAGGTATACTTCCTCATCTCCTGCCAAGTCAGAGGAACTTCCCTAGGAACGCAACCAAAGCTAATGGCAAGGGAGCCATTCCAATGCCCAAAGTGGCGGGCCAAACCCTTGCAGCAATGGGTAACTTACTGTAGCACCTTGCACATTTGCATTCTTCCCTTCAAGGACAAGACCTTGGAGAAACCATGAGACCCAGGTCCTCCAGAACCAACGTGTCACCCACAGCCGTGCAATGAGAGAACGCATCCAACATCCTGCACCCTTGAACCGGCGTGACTTCTCTGGCTTGAAGCCATGCACGCTGGAGATCACAGGCTCACAGCAGCAGAAGGTGGCAGGACAAAATGACCCCGGCAGCACACATTCACTCCAGCCCTTAAACCTGTAGCGTTTCCTTGGCAGCCAACTCCCTTCTTTCTGCATGGTTGGGCCCAAAGACCTCCGGGAAGAGCGCCAAACCTCAGGGAATGCTATGCCGACCTGGTATAGCAGTGACGCTGGGCTGTCCTAAGGAACACCTTAACATCCTCAACATAGGGGCAATGAGGCCACACAGGGACAAAACATCCCAACGGCTCCAAATCGGTCCCAGTGAGAAGACACCATCCTGTGCCGTGAAGGCACCATTCGCTGGAACAAGGATCCGCCGTGAAGCAATTGAGAAAGGAGAGGAAAAGGTTGGCATGGTCCACGAATGTGCACCTGTATTCCTTCTCTACACGGGACTCCA
Source organism: Balaenoptera acutorostrata (assembly GCF_949987535.1). Taxonomy (NCBI): domain Eukaryota; kingdom Metazoa; phylum Chordata; class Mammalia; order Artiodactyla; family Balaenopteridae; genus Balaenoptera; species Balaenoptera acutorostrata. The sequence goes on along the minus strand of NC_080066.1, from coordinate 56,984,340 downwards.
AATGCTCCTGAAGATATCCCAAAAGAGTTCCGGGAACCCTATGTCCACCGACCATCTATCCACCCAACAGTAAGCCTGTGGGCTTAGCCAACACTCTCACGTGTATTTCCCGCTCGCCTTGCCTTCCTCTCTCCACCAGGATCCAAACGAATCCACCCCTCACCTAAGTAGCTTGATATCCCCTGGATTTGCCTAAGGCATTTTCCAACCTCTCCACACACAACACACAAGCAGGACACAACCCAAGGAGGCGCCATCAGCGTCGCCCAAATCCCGGGGACAGTGGCCCATTTCATTTCCCCCGACCATCAGGGCAAACCTAAACTATATCCCACCTCCCAAGCTGAACAGGACATAGAGGCCTGGCCTGGCCAGGACTCCTTCTCTGACCCTGAGTGCAGAGACTTCTGTTTCCTTGCGGGAACAAGGCAACGGCCTGAGCTTGAGGGTGGCCTGTAGATCTCAATGGCAAGCCAGAGGAGTACCAGTGGCTCACGCTTCCTTTCGCACCCGCACGCTGACCACGGCAGGGGATAGCAGTTCTGGCTAGACTCAGGTGCCCAGAGACGTCAAGTTGTCCTTAGCCCTCCCATGTAGATGGACATCCCAGGCTCCTTTCCACATGGCTCTTTCTGCACGAGGAGCCCGCCACCCTCAACTTGAACAATGTTGCTGTGCACGCCCACAGTAGCAAATGCAACATGGACCTCTTCCTAATTTTCCTTTAGGAGCCACGTGCTGGATCTCAGTTAGGATGAGAAGACGGTAGGTATTGCTCATTCATTTTGTTTAGATTTCCAAGGAATGCATTTATGGGAGTCATCACTGATCCACGCTCCTGCTCAAAGGCTGGACATGCAAAGTCGCGGACTGTCAGCAAGCTCAATCCTCTCAGCAGTAGGGAGCGGCCAGACTCGAGCCACGGGGCAGGAAGTGCACCCAAGTCTCAGGGCATCGGAGCTCGTGTGCCCCAGGAAGAGCTCAGAATGTGACGGTGTAGTCTCGCGGCACAAGTCTCCGTGGCCAAACATCTATGTTTATTCAAAGAAGTGCCGTTTACCCCCACAAGGTTTCTACCAGGAACCTTGTCCAGCCAGAGGCGATGCCCTTCGATCACACAGAAATCTATTGGCATTGGAGATATTCCAATGCCCAAACTGGCAGGGCAAACCCTTGCAGCAACTGGGTTACTTGCCCTGGCGCCTTGTATTTTCGCCCCCGGGCCCGTCAGTGACATGACCGCGGAGAAACCTGAGACCCATTCATTTGTTCAGAGTTCCAAGCAGTGCATTTATGGGAGTCATCATCAATCCACCTGCTCAAAGGCTGCACGTTCAAAGTCGCAGGCTCCACCACGGGGCAGCCACCGATCTCAAGCATGTCAGCAGTCAGGAGTGGCCAGAGCCGACCCACGGGGCTGCAAATGGATCTAAGGATCATGGCATCATATCTGGGGTGCCCCTGGAAGAGCCAAGAAGGTGAGGGTGTAGTCTCAGTGCACAAGTCCCCGTGGCCAAACATCTAGGTTTCTGCAAAGAAATTCCGCTCACCACCACAAGGTTGCTACTAGGATACTAAAGGACTTCACGCCAAAACCACTCTGACACTCTTTCGCCTCGCCTTGCCTCACCTTGCCACAGTGTCCTCACCTCGCCAGGTGTCACGGACTATACAGAGGGCCACATGCTGCTGCAGGTGTTTGTTCCCTGGCACTCCACCACCTGCCTCAGGGTGACAGAACAAAGGGATGTTTGAGAAAAGTGAAGGGGCACACAGAGGCAAAGGGTGATACCGCCCAGCGATGTGCACTATATCTCCCCTCAACATTTAATTTGCAGCCCATCATGTCTGTGTGTCCACAGCCAAACGTGAATGCATCGTGGCACAGATGCCTTCAGAGCACACGGGCATCAGCACAAAGAGCAGGGCCGTCCATCAACCCCCTGGTATGGGCCTTGAACTTCCCCGCCTGAGCCACCTCCCCGCCGACACAGCATAGGGATGTCATCCTGAACCGCTGAGACACCCTCAGGGGAACTGGGATTACTCAGCGTAAGAGCCACTGCCCTCTGGAGAACCAAACCAATCCTGGTGCATACGCTTCCACACAATGGACTCACCCTCAAGGGGAAATGTGATCCCTGAGATCTTCCACAAGGGAACGGCCCTTGGTCAAATGGGACGACCTCCAACAAAAGCAGCTTGTAGGGACCGGTGACAAAACGCACCAGAGGAACTCCTGGACTGAACAATGGAGATTCACCTGCAGCCATACTTCCTGGCCTGCTGCCAAGACTGGCAACCTACCCTTGGCCCACACACAAAGCTAATGGCATGGGAATCATTCTGACGCCCAATGTGGCGGGGCAAACCCTTGCAGCAATTGTGTAACTTGCAGTGGTGTCTGGTACTTTCACACTCTGGGCCCATCAGTGACGTGACATTGGGGAAACCCTGGGGCCCAGGTCCTCTACAAGCCACTTGTTACCCACAGCCATGCAACGACAGAACCCAGACAACAGCCTAGACACTTGAACTGGTATGACTTGTCTCCCCTTTGGCCAGGCTCGCCGGATACCACAGTCTCGGTGTACCAGCGGTGGCAGGAAATATGACACCCACACCACACATCCTCTCCTGCCCTTAAACCTGTAGCCTTTCCTTGGCAGCCGACTCCCTTGTCTCTGCATGGTTGCGCCCAATGACCTCCGGGTACAGCTCCAATCCTCAGGGAACGCTATGAGGGCCAGGTATAGAAACGATGCTTGGCTGTCCTCAGGAACACCTTCACATCTTCAACACAGGGGGAACGTGGCCAGACAGGGACAAAACACCCCAAGGCCTCCAAATCGGCCCCCATGAGAAGACACCATACTGTGCCATGAAGGCAACCATTCACTGGCACAAGGACCCGCCATGAAGCAAATCGACCAAGGAGAGGAAAGAGGCGGGACAGTCCACAACTGTGCTCCCGTATTCCCTCCCTACACGTGCCTCCAGATGCTCCTGAGGGAATCCCAAATGTGTTCTGGGAACCCCATGGCCACCGTCGATGTATCCACCCACCAATAAACCGGTGGGCTTAGCCAGCCATCTCACGTGTCTCTTTCACACGCCTTGCCTTACTCTCTCTCCACCAGGATCCCAACGTGTCACGGCAAGATGCCAGAGCCACCCCTCACCAAAGAAGCTTGCCGTGACCAAGTCTGACTAAGGCATTTTTCAGCCCCTTCACACAGCACGCACAAGCAGGACACAACCTGAGGAGGAGCCATCAGATTGGCCAAACTCCCAGGAACAGTGACCCATTTGATTTCTCCCCTCATCAGGAGAAACCTAAACTGCATCTGGTCTCCCACGCAGAACATGACAAAGAAGCCTGCCCTAGGCCTGGAATCCTCTTCTGACCCTGAGCCTACAAACGTCAGTTTCTTTGAGGCCACAAGGCAATGACCAGCAGGTGGGGGCAGCCTGTAGAAAACAAGTGCAGGCGGCAGAACCATCAATGGCTCATGCTTCCTCTCCTACCTGCATCCTAAACCGTGGCAGGGGACAGCAGTCCTGGCTAGATCAAGGAACCCAGAGACGGCACGCTGTCCCAAGCCTTCCCACCTGCATTGGCATCCCAGGCTCCTTTCCCAATGGCTCTTCTCCCCATGAGATGACCACAACCCTCAACTTGAACAACGTGGCTGTGGACACCCACGACCGCAAATGCAACGTGAACCTCTCCCTACTTTCCTTTTGGGAGCCACGTGCTGGACCTCAGTTCCAACGAGGAGACGGTAGGGATTTCTCACTCATTTTGTTCAGATTTCCAAGGAATGCATTTGTGGGAGTCATCATCGATCCAAGCACATGCTCGAACGGTGGACATGCAAAGTTGCAGATTCCACCACGGGACGGCCAGCGAGCTGAATCATATCAGCGTACAGAAGTGGCCAGAGCCGAGCCATGGGTCAGGAAATGCAGCCAGTTCTCAGGGCATCAAAGCTCGTGTTCCCCGAGAAAAGACCAGAAGGTGAGGGTGTAGCCCCGGTGCACACGTTCCTGTCGCCAAACCTTTAGGTTTAGCAAAGAAGTGTCGCTTACCGCAACAAGGGTTAAAGCAGGATCCTCATGGAATGCACGCCAACACCCCTCCGAGACTCCTTCGCCTGGCCTCGCCTTGCCACACCGTCCTCACTTCAACGGGTATCAGGGATTATACGGATGGCCCCAGGCTGCTGCTGGCATTCCTTCCCTGGCATTCCACCTGGCTCGGGGTGAGAGAACACACACATGCTTGAGGAGGGTGCCCGTGCGCACCGAGGGAAAGGGCGATACCACCCAGCGATGTGTGTTCTATCTCTCCTCAACATTTCATTTGCTGTCCATCTTGCCTGTGTGTCCACAGCCAAACGTGAAAGCATTGTGTCACAGGTGCCTTCAGAGCGTGCGGCCATCAGGACAAAGAGTGCCGCTGACCAAGAACCCCCTGTTCTCGGACCATGAAATTCCTCTCCTGAGCCATCTGCCCTCCATCACAGCAAAAGGATGTCTTCCTGTTCCCCTGAGACACCCTCAGGACAACAGGGCCCCCTCAGCCTAAGAGCAAGTGCCCTCTATGGGAACAAACACGCCTTTGGCACTTATGATTAAACACAGTGGACATGCTCTCAAGGGGAGAGGTCTTCCATAAGGGAAGGGCCCTTGGCCGAATATGACGTCCTCCATCAAAAGCGGCGCGTAGGGACCCATGAAAAAGGGCACCTGAGGAACCCCTGGACTGATCAAGGGAGACTCACCAGCAGGTATACTTCCTCATCTCCTGCGAAGTCAGAGGAACTTCCCTAGGAACGCAACCAAAGCTAATGGCAAGGGAGCCATTCCAATGCCCAAAGTGGCGGGCCAAACCCTTGCAGCAATGGGTAACTTACTGTAGCACCTTGCACATTTGCATTCTTCCCTTCAAGGACAAGACCTTGGAGAAACCATGAGACCCAGGTCCTCCAGAACCAACGTGTCACCCACAGCCGTGCAATGAGAGAATGCATCCAACATCCTGCACCCTTGAACCGGCGTGACTTCTCTGGCTTGAAGCCATGCACGCTGGAGATCACAGGCTCAGAGCACCAGAAGGTGGCAGGACAAAATGACCCCGGCAGCACACATTCACTCCAGCCCTTAAACCTGTAGCGTTTCCTTGGCAGCCAACTCCCTTCTTTCTGCATGGTTGGGCCCAAAGACCTCCGGGAAGAGCGCCAAACCTCAGGGAATGCTATGCCGACCTGGTATAGCAAGGACGCTGGGCTGTCCTAAGGAACACCTTAACATCCTCAACATAGGGGCAATGAGGCCACACAGGGACAAAACATCCCAACGGCTCCAAATCGGTCCCAGTGAGAAGACACCATCCTGTGCCGTGAAGGCACCATTCGCTGGAACAAGGATCCGCCGTGAAGCACATTGAGAAAGGAGAGGAAAAGGTTGGCATGGTCCACGAATGTGCACCTGTATTCCTTCTCTACACGGGACTCCAAATGCTCCTGAAGATATCCCAAAAGAGTTCCGGGAACCCTATGTCCACCGACCATCTATCCACCCAACAGTAAGCCTGTGGGCTTAGCCAACACTCTCACGTGTATTTCCCGCTCGCCTTGCCTTCCTCTCTCCACCAGGATCCAAACGAATCCACCCCTCACCTAAGTAGCTTGATATCCCCTGGATTTGCCTAAGGCATTTTCCAACCTCTCCCCACACAACACACAAGCAGGACACAACCCAAGGAGGCGCCATCAGCGTCGCCCAAATCCCGGGGACAGTGGCCCATTTCATTTCCCCCGACCATCAGGGCAAACCTAAACTATATCCCACCTCCCAAGCTGAACAGGACATAGAGGCCTGGCCTGGCCAGGACTCCTTCTCTGACCCTGAGTGCAGAGACTTCTGTTTCCTTGCGGGAACAAGGCAACGGCCTGAGCTTGAGGGTGGCCTGTAGATCTCAATGGCAAGCCAGAGGAGTACCAGTGGCTCACGCTTCCTTTCGCACCTGCACGCTGACCGCGGCAGGGGATAGCAGTTCTGGCTAGACTCAGGTGCCCAGAGACGTCAAGTTGTCCTTAGCCCTCCCATGTAGATGGACATCCCAGGCTCCTTTCCACATGGCTCTTTCTGCACGAGAAGCCCGCCACCCTCAACTTGAACAATGTTGCTGCGCACGCCCACAGTAGCAAATGCAACATGGACCTCTTCCTAATTTTCCTTTGGGAGCCACGTGCTGGATATCAGTTAGGATGAGAAGACGGTAGGTATTGCTCATTCATTTTGTTTAGATTTCCAAGGAATGCATTTATGGGAGTCATCACTGATCCACGCTCCTGCTCAAAGGCTGGACATGCAAAGTCGCGGACTGTCAGCAATCTCAATCCTCTCAGCAGTAGGGAGCGGCCAGACTCGAGCCACGGGGCAGGAAGTGCACCCAAGTCTCAGGGCATCGGAGCTCGGGTGCCCCAGGAAGAGCACAGAATGTGACGGTGTAGTCGCGCGGCACAAGTCTCCGTGGCCAAACATCTATGTTTCTTCAAAGAAGTTCCGTTTACCCCCACAAGGTTTCTACCAGGAACCTTGTCGAGCCAGAGGCGATGCCCTTCGATCACACAGAAAGCTATTGGCATTGGAGATATTCCAATGCCCAAACTGGCAGGGCAAACCCTTGCAGCAACTGGGTTACTTGCCCTGGCGCCTTCTATTTTCGCCCCCGGGCCCGTCAGTGACATGACCGCGGAGAAACCTGAGACCCATTCATTTGTTCAGAGTTCCAAGCAGTGCATTTATGGGAGTCATCATCAATCCACCTGCTCAAAGGCTGCACGTTCAAAGTCGCAGGCTCCACCACGGGGCAGCCACCGATCTCAAGCATGTCAGCAGTCAGGAGCGGCCAGAGCCGACCCACGGGGCTGCAAATGGATCTAAGGATCATGGCATCATATCTGGGGTGCCCCTGGAAGAGCCAAGAAGGTGAGGGTGTAGTCTCAGTGCACAAGTCCCCGTGGCCAAACATCTAGGTTTCTGCAAAGAAATTCCGCTCACCACCACAAGGTTCCTACTAGGATACTAAAGGACTTCACGCCAAAACCACTCTGACACTCTTTCGCCTCACCTTGCCTCACCTTGCCACACTGTCCTCACCTCCCTAGGTGTCACGGAGTATACAGAGGGCCACATGCTGCTGCAGGTGTTTGTTCCCTGGCACTCCACCACCTGCCTCAGGGTGACAGAACACAGGGATGTTTGAGAAAAGTGAAGGGGTGCACAGAGGCAAAGGGTGATACCGCCCAGCGATGTGCACTATATCTCCCCTCAACATTTAATTTGCAGCCCATCATGTCTGTGTGTCCACAGCCAAACGTGAATGCATCGTGGCACAGATGCCTTCAGAGCACACGGGCATCAGCACAAAGAGCAGGGCCGTCCATCAACCCCCTGGTATGGGCCTTGAACTTCCCCGCCTGAGCCACCTCCCCGCCGACACAGCATAGGGATGTCATCCTGAACCGCTGAGACACCCTCAGGGGAACTGGGATTACTCAGCGTAAGAGCCACTGCCCTCTGGAGAACCAAACCAATCCTGGTGCATACGCTTCCACACAATGGACTCACCCTCAAGGGGAAATGTGATCCCTGAGATCTTCCACAAGGGAACGGCCCTTGGCCAAATGGGACGACCTCCAACAAAAGCAGCTTGTAGGGACCGGTGACAAAACGCACCAGAGGAACTCCTGGACTGAACAATGGAGATTCACCTGCAGCCATACTTCCTGGCCTGCTGCCAAGACTGGCAACCTACCCTTGGCCCACACACAAAGCTAATGGCATGGGAATCATTCTGACGCCCAATGTGGCGGGGCAAACCCTTGCAGCAATTGTGTAACTTGCAGTGGTGTCTGGTACTTTCACACTCTGGGCCCATCAGTGACGTGACATTGGGGAAACCCTGGGGCCCAGGTCCTCTACAAGCCACTTGTTACCCACAGCCATGCAACGACAGAACCCAGACAACAGCCTAGACACTTGAACTGGTATGACTTGTCTCCCCTTTGGCCAGGCTCGCCGGATACCACAGTCTCGGTGTACCAGCGGTGGCAGGAAAAATGACACCCACACCACACATCCTCTCCTGCCCTTAAACCTGTAGCCTTTCCTTGGCAGCCGACTCCCTTGTCTCTGCATGGTTGCGCCCAATGACCTCCGGGTACAGCTCCAATCCTCAGGGAACGCTATGAGGGCCAGGTATAGAAACGATGCTTGGCTGTCCTCAGGAACACCTTCACATCTTCAACACAGGGGGAACGTGGCCAGACAGGGACAAAACACCCCAAGGCCTCCAAATCGGCCCCCATGAGAAGACACCATACTGTGCCATGAAGGCAACCATTCACTGGCACAAGGACCCGCCATGAAGCAAATCGACCAAGGAGAGGAAAGAGGCGGGACAGTCCACAACTGTGCTCCCGTATTCCCTCCCTACACGTGCCTCCAGATGCTCCTGAGGGAATCCCAAATGTGTTCTGGGAACCCCATGGCCACCGTCGATGTATCCACCCACCAATAAACCGGTGGGCTTAGCCAGCCATCTCACGTGTCTCTTTCACACGCCTTGCCTTACTCTCTCTCCACCAGGATCCCAACGTGTCACGGCAAGATGCCAGAGCCACCCCTCACCAAAGAAGCTTGCCGTGACCAAGTCTGACTAAGGCATTTTTCAGCCCCTTCACACAGCACGCACAAGCAGGACACAACCTGAGGAGGAGCCATCAGATTGGCCAAACTCCCAGGAACAGTGACCCATTTGATTTCTCCCCTCATCAGGAGAAACCTAAACTGCATCTGGTCTCCCACGCAGAACATGACAAAGAAGCCTGCCCTAGGCCTGGAATCCTCTTCTGACCCTGAGCCTACAAACGTCAGTTTCTTTGAGGCCACAAGGCAATGACCAGCAGGTGGGGGCAGCCTGTAGAAAACAAGTGCAGGCGGCAGAACCATCAATGGCTCATGCTTCCTCTCCTACCTGCATCCTAAACCGTGGCAGGGGACAGCAGTCCTGGCTAGATCAAGGAACCCAGAGACGGCACGCTGTCCCAAGCCTTCCCACCTGCATTGGCATCCCAGGCTCCTTTCCCAATGGCTCTTCTCCCCATGAGATGACCACAACCCTCAACTTGAACAACGTGGCTGTGGACACCCACGACCGCAAATGCAACGTGAACCTCTCCCTACTTTCCTTTTGGGAGCCACGTGCTGGACCTCAGTTCCAACGAGGAGACGGTAGGGATTTCTCACTCATTTTGTTCAGATTTCCAAGGAATGCATTTGTGGGAGTCATCATCGATCCAAGCACATGCTCGAACGGTGGACATGCAAAGTTGCAGATTCCACCACGGGACGGCCAGCGAGCTGAATCATATCAGCGTACAGAAGTGGCCAGAGCCGAGCCATGGGTCAGGAAATGCAGCCAGTTCTCAGGGCATCAAAGCTCGTGTTCCCCGAGAAAAGACCAGAAGGTGAGGGTGTAGCCCCGGTGCACACGTTCCTGTCGCCAAACCTTTAGGTTTAGCAAAGAAGTGTCGCTTACCGCAACAAGGGTTAAAGCAGGATCCTCATGGAATGCACGCCAACACCCCTCCGAGACTCCTTCGCCTGGCCTCGCCTTGCCACACCGTCCTCACTTCAACGGGTATCAGGGATTATACGGATGGCCCCAGGCTGCTGCTGGCATTCCTTCCCTGGCATTCCACCTGGCTCGGGGTGAGAGAACACACACATGCTTGAGGAGGGTGCCCGTGCGCACCGAGGGAAAGGGCGATACCACCCAGCGATGTGTGTTCTATCTCTCCTCAACATTTCATTTGCTGTCCATCTTGCCTGTGTGTCCACAGCCAAACGTGAAAGCATTGTGTCACAGGTGCCTTCAGAGCGTGCGGCCATCAGGACAAAGAGTGCCGCTGACCAAGAACCCCCTGTTCTCGGACCATGAAATTCCTCTCCTGAGCCATCTGCCCTCCATCACAGCAAAAGGATGTCTTCCTGTTCCCCTGAGACACCCTCAGGACAACAGGGCCCCCTCAGCCTAAGAGCAAGTGCCCTCTATGGGAACAAACACGCCTTTGGCACTTATGATTAAACACAGTGGACATGCTCTCAAGGGGAGAGGTCTTCCATAAGGGAAGGGCCCTTGGCCGAATATGACGTCCTCCATCAAAAGCGGCGCGTAGGGACCCATGAAAAAGGGCACCTGAGGAACCCCTGGACTGATCAAGGGAGACTCACCAGCAGGTATACTTCCTCATCTCCTGCCAAGTCAGAGGAACTTCCCTAGGAACGCAACCAAAGCTAATGGCAAGGGAGCCATTCCAATGCCCAAAGTGGCGGGCCAAACCCTTGCAGCAATGGGTAACTTACTGTAGCACCTTGCACATTTGCATTCTTCCCTTCAAGGACAAGACCTTGGAGAAACCATGAGACCCAGGTCCTCCAGAACCAACGTGTCACCCACAGCCGTGCAATGAGAGAACGCATCCAACATCCTGCACCCTTGAACCGGCGTGACTTCTCTGGCTTGAAGCCATGCACGCTGGAGATCACAGGCTCACAGCAGCAGAAGGTGGCAGGACAAAATGACCCCGGCAGCACACATTCACTCCAGCCCTTAAACCTGTAGCGTTTCCTTGGCAGCCAACTCCCTTCTTTCTGCATGGTTGGGCCCAAAGACCTCTGGGAAGAGCGCCAAACCTCAGGGAATGCTATGCCGACCTGGTATAGCAGTGACGCTGGGCTGTCCTAAGGAACACCTTAACATCCTCAACATAGGGGCAATGAGGCCACACAGGGACAAAACATCCCAACGGCTCCAAATCGGTCCCAGTGAGAAGACACCATCCTGTGCCGTGAAGGCACCATTCGCTGGAACAAGGATCCGCCGTGAAGCAATTGAGAAAGGAGAGGAAAAGGTTGGCATGGTCCACGAATGTGCACCTGTATTCCTTCTCTACACGGGACTCCAAATGCTCCTGAAGATATCCCAAAAGAGTTCCGGGAACCCTATGTCCACCCACCATCTATCCACCCAACAGTAAGCCTGTGGGCTTAGCCAACACTCTCACGTGTATTTCCCGCTCGCCTTGCCTTCCTCTCTCCACCAGGATCCAAACGAATCCACCCCTCACCTAAGTAGCTTGATATCCCCTGGATTTGCCTAAGGCATTTTCCAACCTCTCCACACACAACACACAAGCAGGACACAACCCAAGGAGGCGCCATCAGCGTCGCCCAAATCCCGGGGACAGTGGCCCATTTCATTTCCCCCGACCATCAGGGCAAACCTAAACTATATCCCACCTCCCAAGCTGAACAGGACATAGAGGCCTGGCCTGGCCAGGACTCCTTCTCTGACCCTGAGTGCAGAGACTTCTGTTTCCTTGCGGGAACAAGGCAACGGCCTGAGCTTGAGGGTGGCCTGTAGATCTCAATGGCAAGCCAGAGGAGTACCAGTGGCTCACGCTTCCTTTCGCACCCGCACGCTGACCACGGCAGGGGATAGCAGTTCTGGCTAGACTCAGGTGCCCAGAGACGTCAAGTTGTCCTTAGCCCTCCCATGTAGATGGACATCCCAGGCTCCTTTCCACATGGCTCTTTCTGCACGAGGAGCCCGCCACCCTCAACTTGAACAATGTTGCTGCGCACGCCCACAGTAGCAAATGCAACATGGACCTCTTCCTAATTTTCCTTTAGGAGCCACGTGCTGGATCTCAGTTAGGATGAGAAGACGGTAGGTATTGCTCATTCATTTTGTTTAGATTTCCAAGGAATGCATTTATGGGAGTCATCACTGATCCACGCTCCTGCTCAAAGGCTGGACATGCAAAGTCGCGGACTGTCAGCAAGCTCAATCCTCTCAGCAGTAGGGAGCGGCCAGACTCGAGCCACGGGGCAGGAAGTGCACCCAAGTCTCAGGGCATCGGAGCTCGGCTGCCCCAGGAAGAGCTCAGAATGTGACGGTGTAGTCTCGCGGCACAAGTCTCCGTGGCCAAACATCTATGTTTATTCAAAGAAGTGCCGTTTACCCCCACAAGGTTTCTACCAGGAACCTTGTCCAGCCAGAGGCGATGCCCTTCGATCACACAGAAATCTATTGGCATTGGAGATATTCCAATGCCCAAACTGGCAGGGCAAACCCTTGTAGCAACTGGGTTACTTGCCCTGGCGCCTTGTATTTTCGCCCCCGGGCCCGTCAGTGACATGACCGCGGAGAAACCTGAGACCCATTCATTTGTTCAGAGTTCCAAGCAGTGCATTTATGGGAGTCATCATCAATCCACCTGCTCAAAGGCTGCACGTTCAAAGTCGCAGGCTCCACCACGGGGCAGCCACCGATCTCAAGCATGTCAGCAGTCAGGAGTGGCCAGAGCCGACCCAATGGGCTGCAAATGGATCTAAGGATCATGGCATCATATCTGGGGTGCCCCTGGAAGAGCCAAGAAGGTGAGGGTGTAGTCTCAGTGCACAAGTCCCCGTGGCCAAACATCTAGGTTTCTGCAAAGAAATTCCGCTCACCACCACAAGGTTGCTACTAGGATACTAAAGGACTTCACGCCAAAACCACTCTGACACTCTTTCGCCTCGCCTTGCCTCACCTTGCCACAGTGTCCTCACCTCGCCAGGTGTCACGGACTATACAGAGGGCCACATGCTGCTGCAGGTGTTTGTTCCCTGGCACTCCACCACCTGCCTCAGGGTGACAGAACAAAGGGATGTTTGAGAAAAGTGAAGGGGCACACAGAGGCAAAGGGTGATACCGCCCAGCGATGTGCACTATATCTCCCCTCAACATTTAATTTGCAGCCCATCATGTCTGTGTGTCCACAGCCAAACGTGAATGCATCGTGGCACAGATGCCTTCAGAGCACACGGGCATCAGCACAAAGAGCAGGGCCGTCCATCAACCCCCTGGTATGGGCCTTGAACTTCCCCGCCTGAGCCACCTCCCCGCCGACACAGCATAGGGATGTCATCCTGAACCGCTGAGACACCCTCAGGGGAACTGGGATTACTCAGCGGAAGAGCCACTGCCCTCTGGAGAACCAAACCAATCCTGGTGCATACGCTTCCACACAATGGACTCACCCTCAAGGGGAAATGTGATCCCTGAGATCTTCCACAAGGGAACGGCCCTTGGCCAAATGGGACGACCTCCAACAAAAGCAGCTTGTAGGGACCGGTGACAAAACGCACCAGAGGAACTCCTGGACTGAACAATGGAGATTCACCTGCAGCCATACTTCCTGGCCTGCTGCCAAGACTGGCAACCTACCCTTGGCCCACACACAAAGCTAATGGCATGGGAATCATTCTGACGCCCAATGTGGCGGGGCAAACCCTTGCAGCAATTGTGTAACTTGCAGTGGTGTCTGGTACTTTCACACTCTGGGCCCATCAGTGACGTGACATTGGGGAAACCCTGGGGCCCAGGTCCTCTACAAGCCACTTGTTACCCACAGCCATGCAACGACAGAACCCAGACAACAGCCTAGACACTTGAACTGGTATGACTTGTCTCCCCTTTGGCCAGGCTCGCCGGATACCACAGTCTCGGTGTACCAGCGGTGGCAGGAAATATGACACCCACACCACACATCCTCTCCTGCCCTTAAACCTGTAGCCTTTCCTTGGCAGCCGACTCCCTTGTCTCTGCATGGTTGCGCCCAATGACCTCCGGGTACAGCTCCAATCCTCAGGGAACGCTATGAGGGCCAGGTATAGAAACGATGCTTGGCTGTCCTCAGGAACACCTTCACATCTTCAACACAGGGGGAACGTGGCCAGACAGGGACAAAACACCCCAAGGCCTCCAAATCGGCCCCCATGAGAAGACACCATACTGTGCCATGAAGGCAACCATTCACTGGCACAAGGACCCGCCATGAAGCAAATCGACCAAGGAGAGGAAAGAGGCGGGACAGTCCACAACTGTGCTCCCGTATTCCCTCCCTACACGTGCCTCCAGATGCTCCTGAGGGAATCCCAAATGTGTTCTGGGAACCCCATGGCCACCGTCGATGTATCCACCCACCAATAAACCGGTGGGCTTAGCCAGCCATCTCACGTGTCTCTTTCACACGCCTTGCCTTACTCTCTCTCCACCAGGATCCCAACGTGTCACGGCAAGATGCCAGAGCCACCCCTCACCAAAGAAGCTTGCCGTGACCAAGTCTGACTAAGGCATTTTTCAGCCCCTTCACACAGCACGCACAAGCAGGACACAACCTGAGGAGGAGCCATCAGATTGGCCAAACTCCCAGGAACAGTGACCCATTTGATTTCTCCCCTCATCAGGAGAAACCTAAACTGCATCTGGTCTCCCACGCAGAACATGACAAAGAAGCCTGCCCTAGGCCTGGAATCCTCTTCTGACCCTGAGCCTACAAACGTCAGTTTCTTTGAGGCCACAAGGCAATGACCAGCAGGTGGGGGCAGCCTGTAGAAAACAAGTGCAGGCGGCAGAACCATCAATGGCTCATGCTTCCTCTCCTACCTGCATCCTAAACCGTGGCAGGGGACAGCAGTCCTGGCTAGATCAAGGAACCCAGAGACGGCACGCTGTCCCAAGCCTTCCCACCTGCATTGGCATCCCAGGCTCCTTTCCCAATGGCTCTTCTCCCCATGAGATGACCACAACCCTCAACTTGAACAACGTGGCTGTGGACACCCACGACCGCAAATGCAACGTGAACCTCTCCCTACTTTCCTTTTGGGAGCCACGTGCTGGACCTCAGTTCCAACGAGGAGACGGTAGGGATTTCTCACTCATTTTGTTCAGATTTCCAAGGAATGCATTTGTGGGAGTCATCATCGATCCAAGCACATGCTCGAACGGTGGACATGCAAAGTTGCAGATTCCACCACGGGACGGCCAGCGAGCTGAATCATATCAGCGTACAGAAGTGGCCAGAGCCGAGCCATGGGTCAGGAAATGCAGCCAGTTCTCAGGGCATCAAAGCTCGTGTTCCCCGAGAAAAGACCAGAAGGTGAGGGTGTAGCCCCGGTGCACACGTTCCTGTCGCCAAACCTTTAGGTTTAGCAAAGAAGTGTCGCTTACCGCAACAAGGGTTAAAGCAGGATCCTCATGGAATGCACGCCAACACCCCTCCGAGACTCCTTCGCCTGGCCTCGCCTTGCCACACCGTCCTCACTTCAACGGGTATCAGGGATTATACGGATGGCCCCAGGCTGCTGCTGGCATTCCTTCCCTGGCATTCCACCTGGCTCGGGGTGAGAGAACACACACATGCTTGAGGAGGGTGCCCGTGCGCACCGAGGGAAAGGGCGATACCACCCAGCGATGTGTGTTCTATCTCTCCTCAACATTTCATTTGCTGTCCATCTTGCCTGTGTGTCCACAGCCAAACGTGAAAGCATTGTGTCACAGGTGCCTTCAGAGCGTGCGGCCATCAGGACAAAGAGTGCCGCTGACCAAGAACCCCCTGTTCTCGGACCATGAAATTCCTCTCCTGAGCCATCTGCCCTCCATCACAGCAAAAGGATGTCTTCCTGTTCCCCTGAGACACCCTCAGGACAACAGGGCCCCCTCAGCCTAAGAGCAAGTGCCCTCTATGGGAACAAACACGCCTTTGGCACTTATGATTAAACACAGTGGACATGCTCTCAAGGGGAGAGGTCTTCCATAAGGGAAGGGCCCTTGGCCGAATATGACGTCCACCATCAAAAGCGGCGCGTAGGGACCCATGAAAAAGGGCACCTGAGGAACCCCTGGACTGATCAAGGGAGACTCACCAGCAGGTATACTTCCTCATCTCCTGCGAAGTCAGAGGAACTTCCCTAGGAACGCAACCAAAGCTAATGGCAAGGGAGCCATTCCAATGCCCAAAGTGGCGGGCCAAACCCTTGCAGCAATGGGTAACTTACTGTAGCACCTTGCACATTTGCATTCTTCCCTTCAAGGACAAGACCTTGGAGAAACCATGAGACCCAGGTCCTCCAGAACCAACGTGTCACCCACAGCCGTGCAATGAGAGAATGCATCCAACATCCTGCACCCTTGAACCGGCGTGACTTCTCTGGCTTGAAGCCATGCACGCTGGAGATCACAGGCTCACAGCACCAGAAGGTGGCAGGACAAAATGACCCCGGCAGCACACATTCACTCCAGCCCTTAAACCTGTAGCGTTTCCTTGGCAGCCAACTCCCTTCTTTCTGCATGGTTGGGCCCAAAGACCTCCGGGAAGAGCGCCAAACCTCAGGGAATGCTATGCCGACCTGGTATAGCAAGGACGCTGGGCTGTCCTAAGGAACACCTTAACATCCTCAACATAGGGGCAATGAGGCCACACAGGGACAAAACATCCCAACGGCTCCAAATCGGTCCCAGTGAGAAGACACCATTCTGTGCCGTGAAGGCACCATTCGCTGGAACAAGGATCCGCCGTGAAGCACATTGAGAAAGGAGAGGAAAAGGTTGGCATGGTCCACGAATGTGCACCTGTATTCCTTCGCTACACGGGACTCCAAATGCTCCTGAAGATATCCCAAAAGAGTTCCGGGAACCCTATGTCCACCGACCATCTATCCACCCAACAGTAAGCCTGTGGGCTTAGCCAACACTCTCACGTGTATTTCCCGCTCGCCTTGCCTTCCTCTCTCCACCAGGATCCAAACGAATCCACCCCTCACCTAAGTAGCTTGATATCCCCTGGATTTGCCTAAGGCATTTTCCAACCTCTCCCCACACAACACACAAGCAGGACACAACCCAAGGAGGCGCCATCAGCGTCGCCCAAATCCCGGGGACAGTGGCCCATTTCATTTCCCCCGACCATCAGGGCAAACCTAAACTATATCCCACCTCCCAAGCTGAACAGGACATAGAGGCCTGGCCTGGCCAGGACTCCTTCTCTGACCCTGAGTGCAGAGACTTCTGTTTCCTTGCGGGAACAAGGCAACGGCCTGAGCTTGAGGGTGGCCTGTAGATCTCAATGGCAAGCCAGAGGAGTACCAGTGGCTCACGCTTCCTTTCGCACCTGCACGCTGACCGCGGCAGGGGATAGCAGTTCTGGCTAGACTCAGGTGCCCAGAGACGTCAAGTTGTCCTTAGCCCTCCCATGTAGATGGACATCCCAGGCTCCTTTCCACATGGCTCTTTCTGCACGAGAAGCCCGCCACCCTCAACTTGAACAATGTTGCTGCGCACGCCCACAGTAGCAAATGCAACATGGACCTCTTCCTAATTTTCCTTTGGGAGCCACGTGCTGGATATCAGTTAGGATGAGAAGACGGTAGGTATTGCTCATTCATTTTGTTTAGATTTCCAAGGAATGCATTTATGGGAGTCATCACTGATCCACGCTCCTGCTCAAAGGCTGGACATGCAAAGTCGCGGACTGTCAGCAATCTCAATCCTCTCAGCAGTAGGGAGCGGCCAGACTCGAGCCACGGGGCAGGAAGTGCACCCAAGTCTCAGGGCATCGGAGCTCGGGTGCCCCAGGAAGAGCACAGAATGTGACGGTGTAGTCGCGCGGCACAAGTCTCCGTGGCCAAACATCTATGTTTCTTCAAAGAAGTTCCGTTTACCCCCACAAGGTTTCTACCAGGAACCTTGTCGAGCCAGAGGCGATGCCCTTCGATCACACAGAAAGCTATTGGCATTGGAGATATTCCAATGCCCAAACTGGCAGGGCAAACCCTTGCAGCAACTGGGTTACTTGCCCTGGCGCCTTCTATTTTCGCCCCCGGGCCCGTCAGTGACATGACCGCGGAGAAACCTGAGACCCATTCATTTGTTCAGAGTTCCAAGCAGTGCATTTATGGGAGTCATCATCAATCCACCTGCTCAAAGGCTGCACGTTCAAAGTCGCAGGCTCCACCACGGGGCAGCCACCGATCTCAAGCATGTCAGCAGTCAGGAGCGGCCAGAGCCGACCCACGGGGCTGCAAATGGATCTAAGGATCATGGCATCATATCTGGGGTGCCCCTGGAAGAGCCAAGAAGGTGAGGGTGTAGTCTCAGTGCACAAGTCCCCGTGGCCAAACATCTAGGTTTCTGCAAAGAAATTCCGCTCACCACCACAAGGTTCCTACTAGGATACTAAAGGACTTCACGCCAAAACCACTCTGACACTCTTTCGCCTCACCTTGCCTCACCTTGCCACACTGTCCTCACCTCCCTAGGTGTCACGGAGTATACAGAGGGCCACATGCTGCTGCAGGTGTTTGTTCCCTGGCACTCCACCACCTGCCTCAGGGTGACAGAACACAGGGATGTTTGAGAAAAGTGAAGGGGTGCACAGAGGCAAAGGGTGATACCGCCCAGCGATGTGCACTATATCTCCCCTCAACATTTAATTTGCAGCCCATCATGTCTGTGTGTCCACAGCCAAACGTGAATGCATCGTGGCACAGATGCCTTCAGAGCACACGGGCATCAGCACAAAGAGCAGGGCCGTCCATCAACCCCCTGGTATGGGCCTTGAACTTCCCCGCCTGAGCCACCTCCCCGCCGACACAGCATAGGGATGTCATCCTGAACCGCTGAGACACCCTCAGGGGAACTGGGATTACTCAGCGGAAGAGCCACTGCCCTCTGGAGAACCAAACCAATCCTGGTGCATACGCTTCCACACAATGGACTCACCCTCAAGGGGAAATGTGATCCCTGAGATCTTCCACAAGGGAACGGCCCTTGGCCAAATGGGACGACCTCCAACAAAAGCAGCTTGTAGGGACCGGTGACAAAACGCACCAGAGGAACTCCTGGACTGAACAATGGAGATTCACCTGCAGCCATACTTCCTGGCCTGCTGCCAAGACTGGCAACCTACCCTTGGCCCACACACAAAGCTAATGGCATGGGAATCATTCTGACGCCCAATGTGGCGGGGCAAACCCTTGCAGCAATTGTGTAACTTGCAGTGGTGTCTGGTACTTTCACACTCTGGGCCCATCAGTGACGTGACATTGGGGAAACCCTGGGGCCCAGGTCCTCTACAAGCCACTTGTTACCCACAGCCATGCAACGACAGAACCCAGACAACAGCCTAGACACTTGAACTGGTATGACTTGTCTCCCCTTTGGCCAGGCTCGCCGGATACCACAGTCTCGGTGTACCAGCGGTGGCAGGAAAAATGACACCCACACCACACATCCTCTCCTGCCCTTAAACCTGTAGCCTTTCCTTGGCAGCCGACTCCCTTGTCTCTGCATGGTTGCGCCCAATGACCTCCGGGTACAGCTCCAATCCTCAGGGAACGCTATGAGGGCCAGGTATAGAAACGATGCTTGGCTGTCCTCAGGAACACCTTCACATCTTCAACACAGGGGGAACGTGGCCAGACAGGGACAAAACACCCCAAGGCCTCCAAATCGGCCCCCATGAGAAGACACCATACTGTGCCATGAAGGCAACCATTCACTGGCACAAGGACCCGCCATGAAGCAAATCGACCAAGGAGAGGAAAGAGGCGGGACAGTCCACAACTGTGCTCCCGTATTCCCTCCCTACACGTGCCTCCAGATGCTCCTGAGGGAATCCCAAATGTGTTCTGGGAACCCCATGGCCACCGTCGATGTATCCACCCACCAATAAACCGGTGGGCTTAGCCAGCCATCTCACGTGTCTCTTTCACACGCCTTGCCTTACTCTCTCTCCACCAGGATCCCAACGTGTCACGGCAAGATGCCAGAGCCACCCCTCACCAAAGAAGCTTGCCGTGACCAAGTCTGACTAAGGCATTTTTCAGCCCCTTCACACAGCACGCACAAGCAGGACACAACCTGAGGAGGAGCCATCAGATTGGCCAAACTCCCAGGAACAGTGACCCATTTGATTTCTCCCCTCATCAGGAGAAACCTAAACTGCATCTGGTCTCCCACGCAGAACATGACAAAGAAGCCTGCCCTAGGCCTGGAATCCTCTTCTGACCCTGAGCCTACAAACGTCAGTTTCTTTGAGGCCACAAGGCAATGACCAGCAGGTGGGGGCAGCCTGTAGAAAACAAGTGCAGGCGGCAGAACCATCAATGGCTCATGCTTCCTCTCCTACCTGCATCCTAAACCGTGGCAGGGGACAGCAGTCCTGGCTAGATCAAGGAACCCAGAGACGGCACGCTGTCCCAAGCCTTCCCACCTGCATTGGCATCCCAGGCTCCTTTCCCAATGGCTCTTCTCCCCATGAGATGACCACAACCCTCAACTTGAACAACGTGGCTGTGGACACCCACGACCGCAAATGCAACGTGAACCTCTCCCTACTTTCCTTTTGGGAGCCACGTGCTGGACCTCAGTTCCAACGAGGAGACGGTAGGGATTTCTCACTCATTTTGTTCAGATTTCCAAGGAATGCATTTGTGGGAGTCATCATCGATCCAAGCACATGCTCGAACGGTGGACATGCAAAGTTGCAGATTCCACCACGGGACGGCCAGCGAGCTGAATCATATCAGCGTACAGAAGTGGCCAGAGCCGAGCCATGGGTCAGGAAATGCAGCCAGTTCTCAGGGCATCAAAGCTCGTGTTCCCCGAGAAAAGACCAGAAGGTGAGGGTGTAGCCCCGGTGCACACGTTCCTGTCGCCAAACCTTTAGGTTTAGCAAAGAAGTGTCGCTTACCGCAACAAGGGTTAAAGCAGGATCCTCATGGAATGCACGCCAACACCCCTCCGAGACTCCTTCGCCTGGCCTCGCCTTGCCACACCGTCCTCACTTCAACGGGTATCAGGGATTATACGGATGGCCCCAGGCTGCTGCTGGCATTCCTTCCCTGGCATTCCACCTGGCTCGGGGTGAGAGAACACACACATGCTTGAGGAGGGTGCACGTGCGCACCGAGGGAAAGGGCGAAACCACCCAGCGATGTGTGTTCTATCTCTCCTCAACATTTCATTTGCTGTCCATCTTGCCTGTGTGTCCACAGCCAAACGTGAAAGCATTGTGTCACAGGTGCCTTCAGAGCGTGCGGCCATCAGGACAAAGAGTGCCGCTGACCAAGAACCCCCTGTTCTCGGACCATGAAATTCCTCTCCTGAGCCATCTGCCCTCCATCACAGCAAAAGGATGTCTTCCTGTTCCCCTGAGACACCCTCAGGACAACAGGGCCCCCTCAGCCTAAGAGCAAGTGCCCTCTATGGGAACAAACACGCCTTTGGCACTTATGATTAAACACAGTGGACATGCTCTCAAGGGGAGAGGTCTTCCATAAGGGAAGGGCCCTTGGCCGAATATGACGTCCTCCATCAAAAGCGGCGCGTAGGGACCCATGAAAAAGGGCACCTGAGGAACCCCTGGACTGATCAAGGGAGACTCACCAGCAGGTATACTTCCTCATCTCCTGCGAAGTCAGAGGAACTTCCCTAGGAACGCAACCAAAGCTAATGGCAAGGGAGCCATTCCAATGCCCAAAGTGGCGGGCCAAACCCTTGCAGCAATGGGTAACTTACTGTAGCACCTTGCACATTTGCATTCTTCCCTTCAAGGACAAGACCTTGGAGAAACCATGAGACCCAGGTCCTCCAGAACCAACGTGTCACCCACAGCCGTGCAATGAGAGAACGCATCCAACATCCTGCACCCTTGAACCGGCGTGACTTCTCTGGCTTGAAGCCATGCACGCTGGAGATCACAGGCTCACAGCACCAGAAGGTGGCAGGACAAAATGACCCCGGCAGCACACATTCACTCCAGCCCTTAAACCTGTAGCGTTTCCTTGGCAGCCAACTCCCTTCTTTCTGCATGGTTGGGCCCAAAGACCTCCGGGAAGAGCGCCAAACCTCAGGGAATGCTATGCCGACCTGGTATAGCAAGGACGCTGGGCTGTCCTAAGGAACACCTTAACATCCTCAACATAGGGGCAATGAGGCCACAC
The DNA here is from genome assembly GCF_949987535.1 of Balaenoptera acutorostrata. Lineage (NCBI taxonomy): Eukaryota > Metazoa > Chordata > Mammalia > Artiodactyla > Balaenopteridae > Balaenoptera > Balaenoptera acutorostrata. The sequence goes on along the minus strand of NC_080066.1, from coordinate 56,962,434 downwards.
AGGGACAAAACATCCCAACGGCTCCAAATCGGTCCCAGTGAGAAGACACCATCCTGTGCCGTGAAGGCACCATTCGCTGGAACAAGGATCCGCCGTGAAGCACATTGAGAAAGGAGAGGAAAAGGTTGGCATGGTCCACGAATGTGCACCTGTATTCCTTCTCTACACGGGACTCCAAATGCTCCTGAAGATATCCCAAAAGAGTTCCGGGAACCCTATGTCCACCGACCATCTATCCACCCAACAGTAAGCCTGTGGGCTTAGCCAACACTCTCACGTGTATTTCCCGCTCGCCTTGCCTTCCTCTCTCCACCAGGATCCAAACGAATCCACCCCTCACCTAAGTAGCTTGATATCCCCTGGATTTGCCTAAGGCATTTTCCAACCTCTCCCCACACAACACACAAGCAGGACACAACCCAAGGAGGCGCCATCAGCGTCGCCCAAATCCCGGGGACAGTGGCCCATTTCATTTCCCCCGACCATCAGGGCAAACCTAAACTATATCCCACCTCCCAAGCTGAACAGGACATAGAGGCCTGGCCTGGCCAGGACTCCTTCTCTGACCCTGAGTGCAGAGACTTCTGTTTCCTTGCGGGAACAAGGCAACGGCCTGAGCTTGAGGGTGGCCTGTAGATCTCAATGGCAAGCCAGAGGAGTACCAGTGGCTCACGCTTCCTTTCGCACCTGCACGCTGACCGCGGCAGGGGATAGCAGTTCTGGCTAGACTCAGGTGCCCAGAGACGTCAAGTTGTCCTTAGCCCTCCCATGTAGATGGACATCCCAGGCTCCTTTCCACATGGCTCTTTCTGCACGAGAAGCCCGCCACCCTCAACTTGAACAATGTTGCTGCGCACGCCCACAGTAGCAAATGCAACATGGACCTCTTCCTAATTTTCCTTTGGGAGCCACGTGCTGGATATCAGTTAGGATGAGAAGACGGTAGGTATTGCTCATTCATTTTGTTTAAATTTCCAAGGAATGCATTTATGGGAGTTATCACTGATCCACGCTCCTGCTCAAAGGATGGACATGCAAAGTCGCGGACTGTCAGCAATCTCAATCCTCTCAGCAGTAGGGAGCGGCCAGACTCGAGCCACGGGGCAGGAAGTGCACCCAAGTCTCAGGGCATCGGAGCTCGGGTGCCCCAGGAAGAGCACAGAATGTGACGGTGTAGTCGCGCGGCACAAGTCTCCGTGGCCAAACATCTATGTTTCTTCAAAGAAGTTCCGTTTACCCCCACAAGGTTTCTACCAGGAACCTTGTCGAGCCAGAGGCGATGCCCTTCGATCACACAGAAAGCTATTGGCATTGGAGATATTCCAATGCCCAAACTGGCAGGGCAAACCCTTGCAGCAACTGGGTTACTTGCCCTGGCGCCTTCTATTTTCGCCCCCGGGCCCGTCAGTGACATGACCGCGGAGAAACCTGAGACCCATTCATTTGTTCAGAGTTCCAAGCAGTGCATTTATGGGAGTCATCATCAATCCACCTGCTCAAAGGCTGCACGTTCAAAGTCGCAGGCTCCACCACGGGGCAGCCACCGATCTCAAGCATGTCAGCAGTCAGGAGCGGCCAGAGCCGACCCACGGGGCTGCAAATGGATCTAAGGATCATGGCATCATATCTGGGGTGCCCCTGGAAGAGCCAAGAAGGTGAGGGTGTAGTCTCAGTGCACAAGTCCCCGTGGCCAAACATCTAGGTTTCTGCAAAGAAATTCCGCTCACCACCACAAGGTTGCTACTAGGATACTAAAGGACTTCACGCCAAAACCACTCTGACACTCTTTCGCCTCACCTTGCCTCACCTTGCCACACTGTCCTCACCTCCCTAGGTGTCACGGAGTATACAGAGGGCCACATGCTGCTGCAGGTGTTTGTTCCCTGGCACTCCACCACCTGCCTCAGGGTGACAGAACACAGGGATGTTTGAGAAAAGTGAAGGGGCGCACAGAGGCAAAGGGTGATACCGCCCAGCGATGTGCACTATATCTCCCCTCAACATTTAATTTGCAGCCCATCATGTCTGTGTGTCCACAGCCAAACGTGAATGCATCGTGGCACAGATGCCTTCAGAGCACACGGGCATCAGCACAAAGAGCAGGGCCGTCCATCAACCCCCTGGTATGGGCCTTGAACTTCCCCGCCTGAGCCACCTCCCCGCCGACACAGCATAGGGATGTCATCCTGAACCGCTGAGACACCCTCAGGGGAACTGGGATTACTCAGCGGAAGAGCCACTGCCCTCTGGACCACCAAACCAATCCTGGTGCATAGGCTTCCACACAATGGACTCACCCTCAAGGGGAAATGTGATCCCTGAGATCTTCCACAAGGGAACGGCCCTTGGCCAAATGGGACGACCTCCAACAAAAGCAGCTTGTAGGGACCGGTGACAAAACGCACCAGAGGAACTCCTGGACTGAACAATGGAGATTCACCTGCAGCCATACTTCCTGGCCTGCTGCCAAGACTGGCAACCTACCCTTGGCCCACACACAAAGCTAATGGCATGGGAATCATTCCGACGCCCAATGTGGCGGGGCAAACCCTTGCAGCAATTGTGTAACTTGCAGTGGTGTCTGGTAGTTTCACACTCTGGGCCCATCAGTGACGTGACATTGGGGAAACCCTGGGGCCCAGGTCCTCTACAAGCCACTTGTTACCCACAGCCATGCAACGACAGAACCCAGACAACAGCCTAGACACTTGAACTGGTATGACTTGTCTCCCCTTTGGCCAGGCTCGCCGGATACCACAGTTTCGGTGTACCAGCGGTGGCAGGAAAAATGACACCCACACCACACATCCTCTCCTGCCCTTAAACCTGTAGCCTTTCCTTGGCAGCCGACTCCCTTGTTTCTGCATGGTTGCGCCCAATGACCTCCGGGTACAGCTCCAATCCTCAGGGAACGCTATGAGGGCCAGGTATAGAAACGATGCTTGGCTGTCCTCAGGAACACCTTCACATCTTCAACACAGGGGGAACGTGGCCAGACAGGGACAAAACACCCCAAGGCCTCCAAATCGGCCCCCATGAGAAGACACCATACTGTGCCATGAAGGCAACCATTCACTGGCACAAGGACCCGCCATGAAGCAAATCGACCAAGGAGAGGAAAGAGGCGGGACAGTCCACAACTGTGCTCCCGTATTCCCTCCCTACACGTGCCTCCAGATGCTCCTGAGGGAATCCCAAATGTGTTCTGGGAACCCCATGGCCACCGTCGATGTATCCACCCACCAATAAACCGGTGGGCTTAGCCAGCCATCTCACGTGTCTCTTTCACACGCCTTGCCTTACTCTCTCTCCACCAGGATCCCAACGTGTCACGGCAAGATGCCAGAGCCACCCCTCACCAAAGAAGCTTGCCGTGACCAAGTCTGACTAAGGCATTTTTCAGCCCCTTCACACAGCACGCACAAGCAGGACACAACCTGAGGAGGAGCCATCAGATTGGCCAAACTCCCAGGAACAGTGACCCATTTGATTTCTCCCCTCATCAGGAGAAACCTAAACTGCATCTGGTCTCCCACGCAGAACATGACAAAGAAGCCTGCCCTAGGCCTGGAATCCTCTTCTGACCCTGAGCCTACAAACGTCAGTTTCTTTGAGGCCACAAGGCAATGACCAGCAGGTGGGGGCAGCCTGTAGAAAACAAGTGCAGGCGGCAGAACCATCAATGGCTCATGCTTCCTCTCCTACCTGCATCCTAAACCGTGGCAGGGGACAGCAGTCCTGGCTAGATCAAGGAACCCAGAGACGGCACGCTGTCCCAAGCCTTCCCACCTGCATTGGCATCCCAGGCTCCTTTCCCAATGGCTCTTCTCCCCATGAGATGACCACAACCCTCAACTTGAACAACGTGGCTGTGGACACCCACGACCGCAAATGCAACGTGAACCTCTCCCTACTTTCCTTTTGGGAGCCACGTGCTGGACCTCAGTTCCAACGAGGAGACGGTAGGGATTTCTCACTCATTTTGTTCAGATTTCCAAGGAATGCATTTGTGGGAGTCATCATCGATCCAAGCACATGCTCGAACGGTGGACATGCAAAGTTGCAGATTCCACCACGGGACGGCCAGCGAGCTGAATCATATCAGCGTACAGAAGTGGCCAGAGCCGAGCCATGGGTCAGGAAATGCAGCCAGTTCTCAGGGCATCAAAGCTCGTGTTCCCCGAGAAAAGACCAGAAGGTGAGGGTGTAGCCCCGGTGCACACGTTCCTGTCGCCAAACCTTTAGGTTTAGCAAAGAAGTGTCGCTTACCGCAACAAGGGTTAAAGCAGGATCCTCATGGAATGCACGCCAACACCCCTCCGAGACTCCTTCGCCTGGCCTCGCCTTGCCACACCGTCCTCACTTCAACGGGTATCAGGGATTATACGGATGGCCCCAGGCTGCTGCTGGCATTCCTTCCCTGGCATTCCACCTGGCTCGGGGTGAGAGAACACACACATGCTTGAGGAGGGTGCCCGTGCGCACCGAGGGAAAGGGCGATACCACCCAGCGATGTGTGTTCTATCTCTCCTCAACATTTCATTTGCTGTCCATCTTGCCTGTGTGTCCACAGCCAAACGTGAAAGCATTGTGTCACAGGTGCCTTCAGAGTGTGCGGCCATCAGGACAAAGAGTGCCGCTGACCAAGAACCCCCTGTTCTCGGACCATGAAATTCCTCTCCTGAGCCATCTGCCCTCCATCACAGCAAAAGGATGTCTTCCTGTTCCCCTGAGACACCCTCAGGACAACAGGGCCCCCTCAGCCTAAGAGCAAGTGCCCTCTATGGGAACAAACACGCCTTTGGCACTTATGATTAAACACAGTGGACATGCTCTCAAGGGGAGAGGTCTTCCATAAGGGAAGGGCCCTTGGCCGAATATGACGTCCTCCATCAAAAGCGGCGCGTAGGGACCCATGAAAAAGGGCACCTGAGGAACCCCTGGACTGATCAAGGGAGACTCACCAGCAGGTATACTTCCTCATCTCCTGCGAAGTCAGAGGAACTTCCCTAGGAACGCAACCAAAGCTAATGGCAAGGGAGCCATTCCAATGCCCAAAGTGGCGGGCCAAACCCTTGCAGCAATGGGTAACTTACTGTAGCACCTTGCACATTTGCATTCTTCCCTTCAAGGACAAGACCTTGGAGAAACCATGAGACCCAGGTCCTCCAGAACCAACGTGTCACCCACAGCCGTGCAATGAGAGAACGCATCCAACATCCTGCACCCTTGAACCGGCGTGACTTCTCTGGCTTGAAGCCATGCACGCTGGAGATCACAGGCTCACAGCACCAGAAGGTGGCAGGACAAAATGACCCCGGCAGCACACATTCACTCCAGCCCTTAAACCTGTAGCGTTTCCTTGGCAGCCAACTCCCTTCTTTCTGCATGGTTGGGCCCAAAGACCTCCGGGAAGAGCGCCAAACCTCAGGGAATGCTATGCCGACCTGGTATAGCAAGGACGCTGGGCTGTCCTAAGGAACACCTTAACATCCTCAACATAGGGGCAATGAGGCCACACAGGGACAAAACATCCCAACGGCTCCAAATCGGTCCCAGTGAGAAGACACCATCCTGTGCCGTGAAGGCACCATTCGCTGGAACAAGGATCCGCCGTGAAGCACATTGAGAAAGGAGAGGAAAAGGTTGGCATGGTCCACGAATGTGCACCTGTATTCCTTCTCTACACGGGACTCCAAATGCTCCTGAAGATATCCCAAAAGAGTTCCGGGAACCCTATGTCCACCGACCATCTATCCACCCAACAGTAAGCCTGTGGGCTTAGCCAACACTCTCACGTGTATTTCCCGCTCGCCTTGCCTTCCTCTCTCCACCAGGATCCAAACGAATCCACCCCTCACCTAAGTAGCTTGATATCCCCTGGATTTGCCTAAGGCATTTTCCAACCTCTCCCCACACAACACACAAGCAGGACACAACCCAAGGAGGCGCCATCAGCGTCGCCCAAATCCCGGGGACAGTGGCCCATTTCATTTCCCCCGACCATCAGGGCAAACCTAAACTATATCCCACCTCCCAAGCTGAACAGGACATAGAGGCCTGGCCTGGCCAGGACTCCTTCTCTGACCCTGAGTGCAGAGACTTCTGTTTCCTTGCGGGAACAAGGCAACGGCCTGAGCTTGAGGGTGGCCTGTAGATCTCAATGGCAAGCCAGAGGAGTACCAGTGGCTCACGCTTCCTTTCGCACCTGCACGCTGACCGCGGCAGGGGATAGCAGTTCTGGCTAGACTCAGGTGCCCAGAGACGTCAAGTTGTCCTTAGCCCTCCCATGTAGATGGACATCCCAGGCTCCTTTCCACATGGCTCTTTCTGCACGAGAAGCCCGCCACCCTCAACTTGAACAATGTTGCTGCGCACGCCCACAGTAGCAAATGCAACATGGACCTCTTCCTAATTTTCCTTTGGGAGCCACGTGCTGGATATCAGTTAGGATGAGAAGACGGTAGGTATTGCTCATTCATTTTGTTTAAATTTCCAAGGAATGCATTTATGGGAGTCATCACTGATCCACGCTCCTGCTCAAAGGATGGACATGCAAAGTCGCGGACTGTCAGCAATCTCAATCCTCTCAGCAGTAGGGAGCGGCCAGACTCGAGCCACGGGGCAGGAAGTGCACCCAAGTCTCAGGGCATCGGAGCTCGGGTGCCCCAGGAAGAGCACAGAATGTGACGGTGTAGTCGCGCGGCACAAGTCTCCGTGGCCAAACATCTATGTTTCTTCAAAGAAGTTCCGTTTACCCCCACAAGGTTTCTACCAGGAACCTTGTCGAGCCAGAGGCGATGCCCTTCGATCACACAGAAAGCTATTGGCATTGGAGATATTCCAATGCCCAAACTGGCAGGGCAAACCCTTGCAGCAACTGGGTTACTTGCCCTGGCGCCTTCTATTTTCGCCCCCGGGCCCGTCAGTGACATGACCGCGGAGAAACCTGAGACCCATTCATTTGTTCAGAGTTCCAAGCAGTGCATTTATGGGAGTCATCATCAATCCACCTGCTCAAAGGCTGCACGTTCAAAGTCGCAGGCTCCACCACGGGGCAGCCACCGATCTCAAGCATGTCAGCAGTCAGGAGCGGCCAGAGCCGACCCACGGGGCTGCAAATGGATCTAAGGATCATGGCATCATATCTGGGGTGCCCCTGGAAGAGCCAAGAAGGTGAGGGTGTAGTCTCAGTGCACAAGTCCCCGTGGCCAAACATCTAGGTTTCTGCAAAGAAATTCCGCTCACCACCACAAGGTTCCTACTAGGATACTAAAGGACTTCACGCCAAAACCACTCTGACACTCTTTCGCCTCACCTTGCCTCACCTTGCCACACTGTCCTCACCTCCCTAGGTGTCACGGAGTATACAGAGGGCCACATGCTGCTGCAGGTGTTTGTTCCCTGGCACTCCACCACCTGCCTCAGGGTGACAGAACACAGGGATGTTTGAGAAAAGTGAAGGGGCGCACAGAGGCAAAGGGTGATACCGCCCAGCGATGTGCACTATATCTCCCCTCAACATTTAATTTGCAGCCCATCATGTCTGTGTGTCCACAGCCAAACGTGAATGCATCGTGGCACAGATGCCTTCAGAGCACACGCGCATCAGCACAAAGAGCAGGGCCGTCCATCAACCCCCTGGTATGGGCCTTGAACTTCCCCGCCTGAGCCACCTCCCCGCCGACACAGCATAGGGATGTCATCCTGAACCGCTGAGACACCCTCAGGGGAACTGGGATTACTCAGCGGAAGAGCCACTGCCCTCTGGAGAACCAAACCAATCCTGGTGCATACGCTTCCACACAATGGACTCACCCTCAAGGGGAAATGTGATCCCTGAGATCTTCCACAAGGGAACGGCCCTTGGCCAAATGGGACGACCTCCAACAAAAGCAGCTTGTAGGGACCGGTGACAAAACGCACCAGAGGAACTCCTGGACTGAACAATGGAGATTCACCTGCAGCCATACTTCCTGGCCTGCTGCCAAGACTGGCAACCTACCCTTGGCCCACACACAAAGCTAATGGCATGGGAATCATTCCGACGCCCAATGTGGCGGGGCAAACCCTTGCAGCAATTGTGTAACTTGCAGTGGTGTCTGGTAGTTTCACACTCTGGGCCCATCAGTGACGTGACATTGGGGAAACCCTGGGGCCCAGGTCCTCTACAAGCCACTTGTTACCCACAGCCATGCAACGACAGAACCCAGACAACAGCCTAGACACTTGAACTGGTATGACTTGTCTCCCCTTTGGCCAGGCTCGCCGGATACCACAGTTTCGGTGTACCAGCGGTGGCAGGAAAAATGACACCCACACCACACATCCTCTCCTGCCCTTAAACCTGTAGCCTTTCCTTGGCAGCCGACTCCCTTGTTTCTGCATGGTTGCGCCCAATGACCTCCGGGTACAGCTCCAATCCTCAGGGAACGCTATGAGGGCCAGGTATAGAAACGATGCTTGGCTGTCCTCAGGAACACCTTCACATCTTCAACACAGGGGGAACGTGGCCAGACAGGGACAAAACACCCCAAGGCCTCCAAATTGGCCCCCATGAGAAGACACCATACTGTGCCATGAAGGCAAACATTCACTGGCACAAGGACCCGCCATGAAGCAAATCGACCAAGGAGAGGAAAGAGGCGGGACAGTCCACAACTGTGCTCCCGTATTCCCTCCCTACACGTGCCTCCAGATGCTCCTGAGGGAATCCCAAATGTGTTCTGGGAACCCCATGGCCACCGTCGATGTATCCACCCACCAGTAAACCTGTGGGCTTAGCCAGCCATCTCACGTGTCTCTTTCACTCGCCTTGCCTTACTCTCTCTCCACCGGGATCCCAACGTGTCACGGCAAGATGCCAGAGCCACCCCTCACCAAAGAAGCTTGCCGTGACCAAGTCTGACTAAGGCATTTTTCAGCCCCTTCACACAGCACGCACAAGCAGGACACAACCCGAGGAGGAGCCATCAGATTGGCCAAACTCCCAGGAACAGTGACCCATTTGATTTCTCCCCTCATCAGGAGAAACCTAAACTGCATCTGGTCTCCCACGCAGAACATGACAAAGAAGCCTGCCCTAGGCCTGGAATCCTCTTCTGACCCTGAGCCTACAAACGTCAGTTTCTTTGAGGCCACAAGGCAATGACCAGCAGGTGGGGGCAGCCTGTAGAACCCAAGTGCAGGCGGCAGAACCAGCAATGGCTCACGCTTCCTCTCCTACCTGCATGCTGAACCGTGGCAGGGGACAGCAGTCCTGGCTAGATTAAGGAACCCAGAGACGGCACGCTGTCCCAAGCCTTCCCACCTGGATTGGCATCCCAGGCTCCTTTCCCAATGGCTCTTCTCCCCATGAGATGACCACAACCCTCAACTTGAACAACGTGGCTGTGGACACCCACGACCGCAAATGCAACGTGAACCTCTCCCTACTTTCCTTTTGGGAGCCACGTGCTGGACCTCAGTTCCAACGAGGAGACGGTAGGGATTTCTCACTCATTTTGTTCAGATTTCCAAGGAATGCATTTGTGGGAGTCATCATCGATCCAAGCACATGCTCGAACGGTGGACATGCAAAGTTGCAGATTCCACCACGGGACGGCCAGCGAGCTGAATCATATCAGCGTACAGAAGTGGCCAGAGCCGAGCCATGGGTCAGGAAATGCAGCCAGTTCTCAGGGCATCAAAGCTCGTGTTCCCCGAGAAAAGACCAGAAGGTGAGGGTGTAGCCCCGGTGCACACGTTCCTGTCGCCAAACCTTTAGGTTTAGCAAAGAAGTGTCGCTTACCGCAACAAGGGTTAAAGCAGGATCCTCATGGAATGCACGCCAACACCCCTCCGAGACTCCTTCGCCTGGCCTCGCCTTGCCACACCGTCCTCACTTCAACGGGTATCAGGGATTATACGGATGGCCCCAGGCTGCTGCTGGCATTCCTTCCCTGGCATTCCACCTGGCTCGGGGTGAGAGAACACACACATGCTTGAGGAGGGTGCCCGTGCGCACCGAGGGAAAGGGCGATACCACCCAGCGATGTGTGTTCTATCTCTCCTCAACATTTCATTTGCTGTCCATCTTGCCTGTGTGTCCACAGCCAAACGTGAAAGCATTGTGTCACAGGTGCCTTCAGAGCATGCGGCCATCAGGACAAAGAGTGCCGCTGACCAAAAACCCCCTGTTCTCGGACCATGAAATTCCTCTCCTGAGCCATCTGCCCTCCATCACAGCAAAAGGATGTCTTCCTGTTCCCCTGAGACACCCTCAGGACAACAGGGCCCCCTCAGCCTAAGAGCAAGTGCCCTCTATGGGAACAAACACGCCTTTGGCACTTATGATTAAACACAGTGGACATGCTCTCAAGGGGAGAGGTCTTCCATAAGGGAAGGGCCCTTGGCCGAATATGACGTCCTCCATCAAAAGCGGCGCGTAGGGACCCATGAAAAAGGGCACCTGAGGAACCCCTGGACTGATCAAGGGAGACTCACCAGCAGGTATACTTCCTCATCTCCTGCCAAGTCAGAGGAACTTCCCTAGGAACGCAACCAAAGCTAATGGCAAGGGAGCCATTCCAATGCCCAAAGTGGCGGGCCAAACCCTTGCAGCAATGGGTAACTTACTGTAGCACCTTGCACATTTGCATTCTTCCCTTCAAGGACAAGACCTTGGAGAAACCATGAGACCCAGGTCCTCCAGAACCAACGTGTCACCCACAGCCGTGCAATGAGAGAACGCATCCAACATCCTGCACCCTTGAACCGGCGTGACTTCTCTGGCTTGAAGCCATGCACGCTGGAGATCACAGGCTCACAGCACCAGAAGGTGGCAGGACAAAATGACCCCGGCAGCACACATTCACTCCAGCCCTTAAACCTGTAGCGTTTCCTTGGCAGCCAACTCCCTTCTTTCTGCATGGTTGGGCCCAAAGACCTCCGGGAAGAGCGCCAAACCTCAGGGAATGCTATGCCGACCTGGTATAGCAAGGACGCTGGGCTGTCCTAAGGAACACCTTAACATCCTCAACATAGGGGCAATGAGGCCACACAGGGACAAAACATCCCAACGGCTCCAAATCGGTCCCAGTGAGAAGACACCATCCTGTGCCGTGAAGGCACCATTCGCTGGAACAAGGATCCGCCGTGAAGCACATTGAGAAAGGAGAGGAAAAGGTTGGCATGGTCCACGAATGTGCACCTGTATTCCTTCTCTACACGGGACTCCAAATGCTCCTGAAGATATCCCAAAAGAGTTCCGGGAACCCTATGTCCACCGACCATCTATCCACCCAACAGTAAGCCTGTGGGCTTAGCCAACACTCTCACGTGTATTTCCCGCTCGCCTTGCCTTCCTCTCTCCACCAGGATCCAAACGAATCCACCCCTCACCTAAGTAGCTTGATATCCCCTGGATTTGCCTAAGGCATTTTCCAACCTCTCCCCACACAACACACAAGCAGGACACAACCCAAGGAGGCGCCATCAGCGTCGCCCAAATCCCGGGGACAGTGGCCCATTTCATTTCCCCCGACCATCAGGGCAAACCTAAACTATATCCCACCTCCCAAGCTGAACAGGACATAGAGGCCTGGCCTGGCCAGGACTCCTTCTCTGACCCTGAGTGCAGAGACTTCTGTTTCCTTGCGGGAACAAGGCAACGGCCTGAGCTTGAGGGTGGCCTGTAGATCTCAATGGCAAGCCAGAGGAGTACCAGTGGATCACGCTTCCTTTCGCACCTGCACGCTGACCGCGGCAGGGGATAGCAGTTCTGGCTAGACTCAGGTGCCCAGAGACGTCAAGTTGTCCTTAGCCCTCCCATGTAGATGGACATCCCAGGCTCCTTTCCACATGGCTCTTTCTGCACGAGAAGCCCGCCACCCTCAAGTTGAACAATGTTGCTGCGCACGCCCACAGTAACAAATGCAACATGGACCTCTCCCTAATTTTCCTTTGGGAGCCACGTGCTGGATCTCAGTTAGGATGAGAAGACGGTAGGTATTGCTCATTCATTTTGTTTAGATTTCCAAGGAATGCATTTATGGGAGTCATCACTGATCCACGCTCTTGCTCAAAGGCTGGACGTGCAAAGTCGCGGACTGTCAGCAAGCTCAATCCTCTCAGCAGTAGGGAGCGGCCAGACTCGAGCCACGGGGCAGGAAGTGCACCCAAGTCTCAGGGCATCGTAGCTCGGGTGCCTCAGGAAGAGCACAGAATGTGACGGTGTAGTCTCGCGGCACAAGTCTCCGTGGCCAAACATCTATGTTTCTTCAAAGAAGTTCCGTTTACCCCCACAAGGTTTCTACCAGGAACCTTGTCGAGCCAGAGGCGATGCCCTTCGATCACACAGAAATCTATTGGCATTGGAGATATTCCAATGCCCAAACTGGCAGGGCAAACCCTTGCAGCAACTGGGTTACTTGCCTGGCGCCTTGTATTTTCGCCCCCGGGCCCGTCAGTGACATGACCGCGGAGAAACCTGAGACCCATTCATTTGTTCAGAGTTCCAAGCAGTGCATTTATGGGAGTCATCATCAATCCACCTGCTCAAAGGCTGCACGTTTAAAGTCGCAGGCTCCACCACGGGGCAGCCACCGATCTCAAGCATGTCAGCAGTCAGGAGCGGCCAGAGCCGACCCACGGGGCTGCAAATGGATCTAAGGATCATGGCATCATATCTGGGGTGCCCCTGGAAGAGCCAAGAAGGTGAGGGTGTAGTCTCAGTGCACAAGTCCCCGTGGCCAAACATCTAGGTTTCTGCAAAGAAGTTCCACTCACCACCACAAGGTTCCTACGGGGATCCTCAAGGACTTCACGCCAAAACCACTCTGAGACTCTTTTGCCTTGACTTGCCTCACCTTGCCGCACTCTCCTTACTTCACCAGGTATCATGGACTATAGAGAGGGGCCCATGCTGCTGCAGGTGTTTGTTCCCTGGCACTCCACCACCTGCCTCAGGGTGACAGAACACAGGGATGTTTGAGAAAAGTGAAGGGGCGCACAGAGGCAAAGGGTGATACCGCCCAGCGATGTGCACTATATCTCCCCTCAACATTTAATTTGCAGCCCATCATGTCTGTGTGTCCACAGCCAAACGTGAATGCATCGTGGCACAGATGCCTTCAGAGCACACGCGCATCAGCACAAAGAGCAGGGCCGTCCATCAACCCCCTGGTATGGGCCTTGAACTTCCCCGCCTGAGCCACCTCCCCGCCGACACAGCATAGGGATGTCATCCTGAACCGCTGAGACACCCTCAGGGGAACTGGGATTACTCAGCGGAAGAGCCACTGCCCTCTGGACCACCAAACCAATCCTGGTGCATACGCTTCCACACAATGGACTCACCCTCAAGGGGAAATGTGATCCCTGAGATCTTCCACAAGGGAACGGCCCTTGGCCAAATGGGACGACCTCCAACAAAAGCAGCTTGTAGGGACCGGTGACAAAACGCACCAGAGGAACTCCTGGACTGAACAATGGAGATTCACCTGCAGCCATACTTCCTGGCCTGCTGCCAAGACTGGCAACCTACCCTTGGCCCACACACAAAGCTAATGGCATGGGAATCATTCCGACGCCCAATGTGGCGGGGCAAACCCTTGCAGCAATTGTGTAACTTGCAGTGGTGTCTGGTAGTTTCACACTCTGGGCCCATCAGTGACGTGACATTGGGGAAACCCTGGGGCCCAGGTCCTCTACAAGCCACTTGTTACCCACAGCCATGCAACGACAGAACCCAGACTACAGCCTACACACTTGAACCGGTATGACTTGTCTCTCCTTTGGCCAGGCTCGCCGGATACCACAGTCTCGGTGTACCAGCGGTGGCAGGAAAAATGACACCCACACCACACATCCTCTCCTGCCCTTAAACCTGTAGCCTTTCCTTGGCAGCCGACTCCCTTGTTTCTGCATGGTTGCGCCCAATGACCTCCGGGTACAGCTCCAATCCTCAGGGAACGCTATGAGGGCCGGGTATAGAAACGATGCTTGGCTGTCCTCAGGAACAGCTTCACATCTTCAACACAGGGGGAACGTGGCCAGACAGGGACAAAACACCCCAAGGCCTCCAAATCGGCCCCCATGAGAAGACACCATACTGTGCCATGAAGGCAACCATTCGCTGGCACAAGGACCCGCCATGAAGCAAATCGACCAAGGAGAGGAAAGAGGCGGGACAGTCCACAACTGTGCTCCCGTATTCCCTCCCTACACGTGCCTCCAGATGCTCCTGAGGGAATCCCAAATGTGTTCTGGGAACCCCATGGCCACCGTCGATGTATCCACCCACCAATAAACCGGTGGGCTTAGCCAGCCATCTCACGTGTCTCTTTCACACGCCTTGCCTTACTCTCTCTCCACCAGGATCCCAACGTGTCACGGCAAGATGCCAGAGCCAACCCTCACCAAAGAAGCTTGCCGTGACCAAGTCTGACTAAAGCATTTTTCAGCCCCTTCACACAGCACGCACAAGCAGGACACAACCCGAGGAGGAGCCATCAGATTGGCCAAACTCCCAGGAACAGTGACCCATTTGATTTCTCCCCTCATCAGGAGAAACCTAAACTGCATCTGGTCTCCCACGCAGAACATGACAAAGAAGCCTGCCCTAGGCCTGGAATCCTCTTCTGACCCTGAGCCTACAAACGTCAGTTTCTTTGAGGCCACAAGGCAATGACCAGCAGGTGGGGGCAGCCTGTAGAACCCAAGTGCAGGCGGCAGAACCAGCAATGGCTCACGCTTCCTCTCCTACCTGCATGCTGAACCGTGGCAGGGGACAGCAGTCCTGGCTAGATCAAGGAACCCAGAGACGGCACGCTGTCCCAAGCCTTCCCACCTGGATTGGCATCCCAGGCTCCTTTCCCAATGGCTCTTCTCCCCATGAGATTACCACAACCCTCAACTTGAACAACGTGGCTGTGGACACCCACGGCCGCAAATGCAACGTGAACCTCTCCCTACTTTCCTTTTGGGAGCCACGTGCTGGACCTCAGTTCCAACGAGGAGACGGTAGGGATTTCTCACTCATTTTTTTCAGATTTCCAAGGAATGCATTTGTGGGAGTCATCATCGATCCAAGCACATGCTCGAACGGTGGACATGCAAAGTTGCAGATTCCACCATGGGACGGCCAGCGAGCTGAATCATATCAGCGTACAGAAGTGGCCAGAGCCGAGCCATGGGTCAGGAAATGCAGCCAGTTCTCAGGGCATCAAAGCTCGTGTTCCCCGAGAAAAGACCAGAAGGTGAGGGTGTAGCCCCGGTGCACACGTTCCTGTCGCCAAACCTTTAGGTTTAGCAAAGAAGTGTCGCTTACCGCAACAAGGGTTAAAGCAGGATCCTCATGGAATGCACGCCAACACCCCTCCGAGACTCCTTCGCCTGGCCTCGCCTTGCCACACCGTCCTCACTTCAACGGGTATCAGGGATTATACGGATGGCCCCAGGCTGCTGCTGGCATTCCTTCCCTGGCATTCCACCTGGCTCGGGGTGAGAGAACACACACATGCTTGAGGAGGGTGCCCGTGCGCACCGAGGGAAAGGGCGATACCACCCAGCGATGTGTGTTCTATCTCTCCTCAACATTTCATTTGCTGTCCATCTTGCCTGTGTGTCCACAGCCAAACGTGAAAGCATTGTGTCACAGGTGCCTTCAGAGCGTGCGGCCATCAGGACAAAGAGTGCCGCTGACCAAGAACCCCCTGTTCTCGGACCATGAAATTCCTCTCCTGAGCCATCTGCCCTCCATCACAGCAAAAGGATGTCTTCCTGTTCCCCTGAGACACCCTCAGGACAACAGGGCCCCCTCAGCCTAAGAGCAAGTGCCCTCTATGGGAACAAACACGCCTTTGGCACTTATGATTAAACACAGTGGACACGCTCTCAAGGGGAGAGATCTTCCATAAGGGAGGGGCCCTTGGCCGAATATGACGTCCTCCATCAAAAGCGGCTCGTAGGGACCCATGAAAAAGGGCACCTGAGGAACCCCTGGACTGATCAAGGGAGACTCACCAGCAGGTATACTTCCTCATCTCCTGCCAAGTCAGAGGAACTTCCCTAGGACCGCAACCAAAGCTAATGGCAAGGGAGCCATTCCAATGCCCAAAGTGGCGGGCCAAACCCTTGCAGCAACTGGGTAACTTATCGTAGCACCTTGCACATTTGCATTCTTCCCTTCAAGGACAAGACCTTGGAGAAAGCATGAGACCCAGGTCCTCCAGAACCAACGTGTCACCCACAGCCGTGCAATGAGAGAACGCATCCAACATCCTGCACCCTTGAACCAGCGTGACTTCTCTGGCTTGAAGCCATGCACGCTGGAGATCACAGGCTCACAGCACCAGAAGGTGGCAGGACAAAATGACCCCGGCAGCACACATTCACTCCAGCCCTTAAACCTGTAGCGTTTCCTTGGCAGCCAACTCCCTTCTTTCTGCATGGTTGGGCCCAAAGACCTCCGGGAAGTGCGCCAAACCTCAGGGAATGCTATGCCGACCTGGTATAGCAGTGACGCTGGGCTGTCCTAAGGAACACCTTAACATCCTCAACATAGGGGCAATGAGGCCACACAGGGACAAAACTTCCCAACGGCTCCAAATCGGTCCCAGTGAGAAGACACCATCCTGTGCCGTGAAGGCACCATTCGCTGGAACAAGGATCCGCCATGAAGCACATTGAGAAAGGAGAGGAAAAGGTTGGCATGGTCCACGAATGTGCACCTGTATTCCTTCCCTACACGGGACTCCAAATGCTCCTGAAGATATCCCAAAGAGTTCCGGGAACCCTATGTCCACCGACCATCTATCCACCCAACAGTAAGCCTGTGGGCTTAGCCAACACTCTCACGTGTATTTCCCGCTCGCCTTGCCTTCCTCTCTCCACCAGGATCCAAACGAATCCACCCATCACCTAAGTAGCTTGATATCCCCTGGATTTGCCTAAGGCATTTTCCAACCTCTCCACACACAACACACAAGCAGGACACAACCCAAGGAGGCGCCATCAGCGTCGCCCAAATCCCGGGGACAGTGGCCCATTTCATTTCCCCCGACCATCAGGGCAAACCTAAACTATATCCCACCTCCCAAGCTGAACAGGACATAGAGGCCTGGCCTGGCCAGGACTCCTTCTCTGACCCTGAGTGCAGAGACTTCTGTTTCCTTGTGGGAACAAGGCAACGGCCTGAGCTTGAGGGTGGCCTGTAGATCTCAATGGCAAGCCAGAGGAGTACCAGTGGCTCACGCTTCCTTTCGCACCCGCACGCTGACCGCGGCAGGGGATAGCAGTTCTGGCTAGACTCAGGTGCCCAGAGACGTCAAGTTGTCCTTAGCCCTCCCATGTAGATGGACATCCCAGGCTCCTTTCCACATGGCTCTTTCTGCACGAGAAGCCCGCCACCCTCAACTTGAACAATGTTGCTGCGCACGCCCACAGTAACAAATGCAACATGGACCTCTCCCTAATTCTCCTTTGGGAGCCACGTGCTGGATCTCAGTTAGGATGAGAAGACGGTAGTTATTGCTCATTCATTTTGTTTAGATTTCCAAGGAATGCATTTATGGGAGTCATCACTGATCCACGCTCTTGCTCAAAGGCTGGACGTGCAAAGTCGCGGACTGTCAGCAAGCTCAATCCTCTCAGCAGTAGGGAGCGGCCAGACTCGAGCCACGGGGCAGGAAGTGCACCCAAGTCTCAGGGCATCGGAGCTCGGGTGCCTCAGGAAGAGCACAGAATGTGACGGTGTAGTCTCGCGGCACAAGTCTCCGTGGCCAAACATCTATGTTTCTTCAAAGAAGTTCCGTTTACCCCCACAAGGTTTCTACCAGGAACCTTGTCGAGCCAGAGGCGATGCCCTTCGATCACAGAGAAATCTATTGGCATTGGAGATATTCCAATGCCCAAACTGGCAGGGCAAACCCTTGCAGCAACTGGGTTACTTGCCTGGCGCCTTGTATTTTCGCCCCCGGGCCCGTCAGTGACATGACCGCGGAGAAACCTGAGACCCATTCATTTGTTCAGAGTTCCAAGCAGTGCATTTATGGGAGTCATCATCAATCCACCTGCTCAAAGGCTGCACGTTCAAAGTCGCAGGCTCCACCGCGGGGCAGCCACCGATCTCAAGCATGTCCGCAGTCAGGAGCGGCCAGAGCCGACCCACGGGGCTGCAAATGGATCTAAGGATCATGGCATCATATCTGGGGTGCCCCTGGAAGAGCCAAGAAGGTGAGGGTGTAGTCTCAGTGCACAAGTCCCCGTGGCCAAACATCTAGGTTTCTGCAAAGAAGTTCCACTCACCACCACAAGGTTCCTACGAGGATCGTCAAGGACTTCACGCCAAAACCACTCTGACACTCTTTCGCCTCGCCTTGCCTCACCTTGCCACACTGTCCTCACCTCGCCAGGTGTCACGGACTATACAGAGGGCCACATGCTGCTGCAGGTGTTTGTTCCCTGGCACTCCACCACCTGCCTCAGGGTGACAGAACACAGGGATGTTTGAGAAAAGTGAAGGGGCGCACAGAGGCAAAGGGTGATACCGCCCAGCGATGTGCACTATATCTCCCCTCAACATTTAATTTGCAGCCCATCATGTCTGTGTGTCCACAGCCAAACGTGAATGCATCGTGGCACAGATGCCTTCAGAGCACACGGGCATCAGCACAAAGAGCAGGGCCGTCCATCAACCCCCTGGTATGGGCCTTGAACTTCCCCGCCTGAGCCACCTCCCCGCCGACACAGCATAGGGATGTCATCCTGAACCGCTGAGACACCCTCAGGAACCGCTGAGTTCCTCAGGGGAAGTGGGATTACTCAGCGGAAGAGCCACTGCCCTCTGGAGAACCAAACCAATCCTGGTGCATACGCTTCCACACAATGGACTCACCCTCAAGGGGAAATGTGATCCCTGAGATCTTCCACAAGGGAACGGCCCTTGGCCAAATGGGACGACCTCCAACAAAAGCAGCTTGTAGGGACCGGTGACAAAACGCACCAGAGGAACTCCTGGACTGAACAATGGAGATTCACCTGCAGCCATACTTCCTGGTCTGCTGCCAAGACTGGCAACCTACCCTTGGCCCACACACAAAGCTAATGGCATGGGAATCATTCTGACGCCCAATGTGGCGGGCCAAACCCTTGCAGCAACTGGGTAACTTACCGTAGCACCTTGCACATTTGCATTCTTCCCTTCAAGGACAAGACCTTGGAGAAACCATGAGACCCAGGTCCTCCAGAACCAACGTGTCACCCACAGCCGTGCAATGAGAGAACACATCCAACATCCTGCACCCTTGAACCGGCGTGACTTCTCTGGCTTGAAGCCATGCACGCTGGAGATCACAGGCTCACAGCACCAGAAGGTGGCAGGACAAAATGACCCCGGCAGCACACATTCACTCCAACCCTTAAACCTGTAGCATTTCCTTGGCAGCCAACTCCCTTCTTTCTGCATGGTTGGGCCCAAAGACCTCCGGGAGAGCGCCAAACCTCAGGGAATGCTATGCCGACCTGGTATAGCAATGACGCTGGGCTGTCCTAAGGAACACCTTAACATCCTCAACATAGGGGCAATGAGGCCACACAGGGACAAAACATCCCAACGGCTCCAAATCGGTCCCAGTGAGAAGACACCATCCTGTGCCGTGAAGGCACCATTCGCTGGAACAAGGATCCGCCGTGAAGCACATTGAGAAAGGAGAGGAAAAGGTTGGCATGGTCCACGAATGTGCACCTGTATTCCTTCCCTACACGGGACTCCAAATGCTCCTGAAGATATCCCAAAAGAGTTCCGGGAACCCTATGTCCACCGACCATCTATCCACCCAACAGTAAGCCTGTGGGCTTAGCCAACACTCTCACGTGTATTTCCCGCTCGCCTTGCCTTCCTCTCTCCACCAGGATCCAAACGAATCCACCCCTCACCTAAGTAGCTTGATATCCCCTGGATTTGCCTAAGGCATTTTCCAACCTCTCCACACACAACACACAAGCAGGACACAACCCAAGGAGGCGCCATCAGCGTCGCCCAAATCCCGGGGACAGTGGCCCATTTCATTTCCCCCGACCATCAGGGCAAACCTAAACTATATCCCACCTCCCAAGCTGAACAGGACATAGAGGCCTGGCCTGGCCAGGACTCCTTCTCTGACCCTGAGTGCAGAGACTTCTGTTTCCTTGCGGGAACAAGGCAACGGCCTGAGCTTGAGGGTGGCCTGTAGATCTCAATGGCAAGCCAGAGGAGTACCAGTGGCTCACGCTTCCTTTCGCACCCATACGCTGACCGCGGCAGGGGATAGCAGTTCTGGCTAGACTCAGGTGCCCAGAGACGTCAAGTTGTCCTTAGCCCTCCCATGTAGATGGACATCCCAGGCTCCTTTCCACATGGCTCTTTCTGCACGAGAAGCCCGCCACCCTCAACTTGAACAATGTTGCTGCGCACGCCCACAGTAGCAAATGCAACATGGACCTCTCCCTAATTTTCCTTTGGGAGCCACATGCTGGACCTCAGTTAGGATGAGAAGACGGTAGGTATTGCTCATTCATTTTGTTTAGATTTCCAAGGAATGCATTTATGGGAGTCATCACTGATCCACGCTCCTGCTCAAAGGCTGGACATGCAAAGTCGCGGACTGTCAGCAAGCTCAATCCTCTCAGCAGTAGGGAGCGGCCAGACTCGAGCCACGGGGCAGGAAGTGCACCCAAGTCTCAGGGCATCGGAGCTCGGGTGCCCCAGGAAGAGCACAGAATGTGACGGTGTAGTCTCGCGGCACAAGTCTCCGTGGCCAAACATCTATGTTTCTTCAAAGAAGTTCCGTTTACCCCCACAAGGTTTCTACCAGGAACCTTGTCGAGCCAGAGGCGATGCCCTTCGATCACACAGAAATCTATTGGCATTGGAGATAGTCCAATGCCCAAACTGGCAGGGCAAACCCTTGCAGCAACTGTGTTACTTGCCCTCGCGCCTTGTATTTTCGCCACTGGGCCCGTCAGTGACATGACCGCGGAGAAACCTGAGACCCATTCATTTGTTCAGAGTTCCAAGCAGTGCATTTATGGGAGTCATCATCAATCCACCTGCTCAAAGGCTGCACGTTCAAAGTCGCAGGCTCCACCATGGGGCAGCCACCGATCTCAAGCATGTCAGCAGTCAGGAGCGGCCAGAGCCGACCCACGGGGCTGCAAATGGATCTAAGGATCATGGCATCATATCTGGGGTGCCCCTGGAAGAGCCAAGAAGGTGAGGGTGTAGTCTCAGTGCACAAGTCCCCGTGGCCAAACATCTAGGTTTCTGCAAAGAAATTCCGCTCACCACCACAAGGTTCCTACTAGGATACTAAAGGACTTCACGCCAAAACCACTCTGACACTCTTTCACCTCGCCTTGCCTCACCTTGCCACACTGTCCTCACCTCGCCAGGTGTCACGGACTATACAGAGGGCTACATGCTGCTGCAGGTGTTTGTTCCCTGGCACTCCACCACCTGCCTCAGGGTGACAGAACACAGGGATGTTTGAGAAAAGTGAAGGGGCGCACAGAGGCAAAGGGTGATACCGCCCAGCGATGTGCACTATATCTCCCCTCAACATTTAATTTGCAGCCCATCATGTCTGTGTGTCCACAGCCAAACGTGAATGCATCGTGGCACAGATGCCTTCAGAGCACACGGGCATCAGCACAAAGAGCAGGGCCGTCCATCAATCCCCTGGTATGGGCCTTGAACTTCCCCGCCTGAGCCACCTCCCGGCCGACACAGCATAGGGATGTCATCCTGAACCGCTGAGACACCCTCAGGGGAACTGGGATTACTCAGCGGAAGAGCCACTGCCCTCTGGAGAACCAAACCAATCCTGGTGCATACGCTTCCACACAATGGACTCACCCTCAAGGGGAAATGTGATCCCTGAGATCTTCCACAAGGGAACGGCCCTTGGCCAAATGGGACGACCTCCAACAAAAGCAGCTTGTAGGGACCGGTGACAAAACGCACCAGAGGAACTCCTGGACTGAACAATGGAGATTCACCTGCAGCCATACTTCCTGGCCTGCTGCCAAGACTGGCAACCTACCCTTGGCCCACACACAAAGCTAATGGCATGGGAATCATTCCGACGCCCAATGTGGCGGGGCAAACCCTTGCAGCAATTGTGTAACTTGCAGTGGTGTCTGGTACTTTCACACTCTGGGCCCATCAGTGACGTGACATTGGGGAAACCCTGGGGCCCAGGTCCTCTACAAGCCACTTGTTACCCACAGCCATGCAACGACAGAACCCAGACAACAGCCTAGACACTTGAACTGGTATGACTTGTCTCTCCGTTGGCCAGGCTCGCCGGATACCACAGTCTCGGTGTACCAGCGGTGGCAGGAAAAATGACACCCACACCACACATCCTCTCCTGCCCTTAAACCTGTAGCCTTTCCTTGGCAGCCGACTCCCTTGTTTCTGCATGGTTGCGCCCAATGACCTCCGGGTACAGCTCCAATCCTCAGGGAACGCTATGAGGGCCAGGTATAGAAACGATGCTTGGCTGTCCTCAGGAACACCTTCACATCTTCAACACAGGGGGAACGTGGCCAGACAGGGACAAAACACCCCAAGGCCTCCAAATCGGCCCCCATGAGAAGACAACATACTGTGCCATGAAGGCAACCATTCACTGGCACAAGGACCCGCCATGAAACAAATCGACCAAGGAGAGGAAAGAGGCGGGACAGTCCACAACTGTGCTCCCGTATTCCCTCCCTACACGTGCCTCCAGATGCTCCTGAGGGAATCCCAAATGTGTTCTGGGAACCCCATGGCCACCGTCGATGTATCCACCCACCAGTAAACCTGTGGGCTTAGCCAGCCATCTCACGGGTCTCTTTCACTCGCCTTGCCTTACTCTCTCTCTACCGGGATCCCAACGTGTCACGGCAAGATGCCAGAGCCACCCCTCACCAAAGAAACTTGCCGTGACCAAGTCTGACTAAGGAATTTTTCAGCACCTTCACACAGCACGCACAAGCAGGACACAACCCGAGGAGGAGCCATCAGATTGGCCAAACTCCCAGGAACAGTGACCCATTTGATTTCTCCCCTCATCAGGAGAAACCTAAACTGCATCTGGTCTCCCACGCAGAACATGACAAAGAAGCCTGCCCTAGGCCTGGAATCCTCTTCTGACCCTGAGCCTACAAACGTCAGTTTCTTTGAGGCCACAAGGCAATGACCAGCAGGTGGGGGCAGCCTGTAGAACCCAAGTGCAGGCGGCAGAACCAGCAATGGCTCACGCTTCCTCTCCTACCTGCATGCTGAACCGTGGCAGGGGACAGCAGTCCTGGCTAGATCAAGGAATCCAGAGACGGCACGCTGTCCCAAGCCTTCCCACCTGCATTGGCATCCCAGGCTCCTTTCCCAATGGCTCTTCTCCCCATGAGATGACCACAACCCTCAACTTGAACAACGTGGCTGTGGACACCCACGACCGCAAATGCAACGTGAACCTCTCCCTACTTTCCTTTTGGGAGCCACGTGCTGGACCTCAGTTCCAACGAGGAGACGGTAGGGATTTCTCACTCATTTTGTTCAGATTTCCAAGGAATGCATTTGTGGGAGTCATCATCGATCCAAGCACATGCTCGAACGGTGGACATGCAAAGTTGCAGATTCCACCATGGGACGGCCAGCGAGCTAAATCTTATCAGCGTACAGAAGTGGCCAGAGCCGAGCCGTGGGTCAGGAAATGCAGCCAGTTCTCAGGGCATCAAAGCTCGTGTTCCCCGAGAAAAGACCAGAAGGTGAGGGTGTAGCCCCGGTGCACACGTTCCTGTCGCCAAACCTTTAGGTTTAGCAAAGAAGTGTCGCTTACCGCAACAAGGGTTAAAGCAGGATCCTCATGGAATGCACGCCAACACCCCTCCGAGACTCCTTCGCCTGGCCTCGCCTTGCCACACCGTCCTCACTTCAACGGGTATCAGGGATTATACGGATGGCCCCAGGCTGCTGCTGGCATTCCTTCCCTGGCATTCCACCTGGCTCGGGGTGAGAGAACACACACATGCTTGAGGAGGGTGCCCGTGCGCACCGAGGGAAAGGGCGATACCACCCAGCGATGTGTGTTCTATCTCTCCTCAACATTTCATTTGCTGTCCATCTTGCCTGTGTGTCCACAGCCAAACGTGAAAGCACTGTGTCACAGGCGCCTTCAGAGCGTGTGGCCATCAGGACAAAGAATGCCGCTGACCAAGAACCCCCTGTTCTCGGACCATGAAATTCCTCTCCTGAGCCATCTGCCCTCCATCACAGCAAAGGGATGTCTTCTTGTTCCCCTGAGACACCCTCAGGACAACAGGGCACCCTCAGCCTAAGAGCAAGTGCCCTCTATGGGAACAAACACGCCTTTGGCACTTATGATTAAACACAGTGGACACGCTCTCAAGGGGAGAGATCTTCCATAAGGGAAGGGCCCTTGGCCGAATATGACGTCCTCCATCAAAAGCGGCGCGTAGGGACCCATGAAAAAGGGCACCTGAGGAACCCCTGGACTGATCAAGGGAGACTCACCAGCAGGTATACTTCCTCATCTCCTGCCAAGTCAGAGGAACTTCCCTAGGACCGCAACCAAAGCTAACGGCAAGGGAGCAATTCCAATGCCCAAAGTGGCGGGCCAAACCCTTGCAGCAACTGGGTAACTTACCGTAGCACCTTGCACATTTGCATTCTTCCCTTCAAGGACAAGACCTTGGAGAAACCATGAGACCCAGGTCCTCCAGAACCAACGTGTCACCCACAGCCGTGCAATGAGAGAACGCCTCCAACATCCTGCACCCTTGAACCGGCGTGACTTCTCTGGCTTGAAGCCATGCACGCTGGAGATCACAGGCTCACAGCACCAGAAGGTGGCAGGACAAAATGACCCCGGCAGCACACATTCACTCCAGCCCTTAAACCTGTAGCGTTTCCTTGGCAGCCAACTCCCTTCTTTCTGCATGGTTGGGCCCAAAGACCTCCGGGAAGAGCGCCAAACCTCAGGGAATGCTATGCCGACCTGGTATAGCAAGGACGCTGGGCTGTCCTAAGGAACACCTTAACATCCTCAACATAGGGGCAATGAGGCCACACAGGGACAAAACATCCCAACGGCTCCAAATCGGTCCCAGTGAGAAGACACCATCCTGTGCCGTGAAGGCACCATTCGCTGGAACAAGGATCCGCCGTGAAGCACATTGAGAAAGGAGAGGAAAAGGTTGGCATGGTCCACGAATGTGCACCTGTATTCCTTCCCTACACGGGCCTCCAAATGCTCCTGAAGATATCCCAAAAGAGTTCCGGGAACCCTATGTCCACCGACCATCTATCCACCCAACAGTAAGCCTGTGGGCTTAGCCAACACTCTCACGTGTATTTCCCGCTCGCCTTGCCTTCCTCTCTCCACCAGGATCCAAACGAATCCACCCCTCACCTAAGTAGCTTGATATCCCCTGGATTTGCCTAAGGCATTTTCCAACCTCTCCACACACAACACACAAGCAGGACACAACCCAAGGAGGCGCCATCAGCGTCGCCCAAATCCCGGGGACAGTGGCCCATTTCATTTCCCCCGACCATCAGGGCAAACCTAAACTATATCCCACCTCCCAAGCTGAACAGGACATAGAGGCCTGGCCTGGCCAGGACTCCTTCTCTGACCCTGAGTGCAGAGACTTCTGTTTCCTTGCGGGAACAAGGCAACGGCCTGAGCTTGAGGGTGGCCTGTAGATCTCAATGGCAAGCCAGAGGAGTACCAGTGGCTCACGCTTCATTTCGCACCCGCACGCTGACCACGGCAGGGGATAGCAGTTCTGGCTAGACTCAGGTGCCCAGAGACGTCAAGTTGTCCTTAGCCCTCCCATGTAGATGGACATCCCAGGCTCCTTTCCACATGGCTCTTTCTGCACGAGAAGCCCGCCACCCTCAACTTGAACAATGTTGCTGCGCACGCCCACAGTAGCAAATGCAACATGGACCTCTCCCTAATTTTCCTTTGGGAGCCACGTGCTGGACCTCAGTTAGGATGAGAAGACGGTAGGTATTGCTCATTCATTTTGTTTAGATTTCCAAGGAATGCATTTATGGGAGTCATCACTGATCCACGCTCCTACTCAAAGGCTGGACGTGCAAAGTCGCGGACTGTCAGCAAGCTCAATCCTCTCAGCAGTAGGGAGCGGCCAGACTCGAGCCACGGGGCAGGAAGTGCACCCAAGTCTCAGGGCATCGGAGCTTGGGTGCCCCAGGAAGAGCACAGAATGTGACGGTGTAGTCTCGCGGCACAAGTCTCCGTGGCCAAACATCTATGTTTCTTCAAAGAAGTTCCGTTTACCCCCACAAGGTTTCTACCAGGAACCTTGTCGAGCCAGAGGCGATGCCCTTGGATCACACAGAAAGCTATTGGCATTGGAGATATTCCAATGCCCAAACTGGCAGGGCAAACCCTTGCAGCAACTTGGTTACTTGCCCTGGCGCCTTGTATTTTCGCCCCCGGGCCCGTCAGTGACATGACCGCGGAGATATCTGAGACCCATTCATTTGTTCAGAGTTCCAAGCAGTGCATTTATGGGAGTCATCATCAATCCACCTGCTCAAAGGCTGCACGTTCAAAGTCGCAGGCTCCACCGCGGGGCAGCCACCGATCTCAAGCAAGTCAGCAGTCAGGAGCGGCCAGAGCCGACCCACGGGGCTGCAAATGGATCTAAGGATCATGGCATCATATCTGGGGTGCCCCTGGAAGAGCCAAGAAGGTGAGGGTGTAGTCTCAGTGCACAAGTCCCCGTGGCCAAACATCTAGGTTTCTGCAAAGAAGTTCCACTCACCACCACAAGGTTCCTACGTGGATCCTCAAGGACTTCACGCCAAAACCACTCTGAGACTCTTTTGCCTTGACTTGCCTCACCTTGCCGCACTCTCCTCACTTCGCCAGGTATCATGGACTATAGAGAGGGGCCCATGCTGCTGCAGGTGTTTGTTCCCTGGCACTCCACCACCTGCCTCAGGGTGACAGAACACAGGGATGTTTGAGAAAAGTGAAGGGGCGCACAGAGGCAAAGGGTGATACCGCCCAGCGATGTGCACTATATCTCCCCTCAACATTTAATTTGCAGCCCATCATGTCTGTGTGTCCACAGCCAAACGTGAATGCATCGTGGCACAGATGCCTTCAGAGCACACGCGCATCAGCACAAAGAGCAGGGCCGTCCATCAACCCCCTGGTATGGGCCTTGAACTTCCCCGCCTGAGCCACCTCCCCGCCGACACAGCATAGGGATGTCATCCTGAACCGCTGAGACACCCTCAGGGGAACTGGGATTACTCAGCGGAAGAGCCACTGCCCTCTGGAGAACCAAACCAATCCTGGTGCATACGCTTCCACACAATGGACTCACCCTCAAGGGGAAATGTGATCCCTGAGATCTTCCACAAGGGAACGGCCCTTGGCCAAATGGGACGACCTCCAACAAAAGCAGCTTGTAGGGACCGGTGACAAAACGCACCAGAGGAACTCCTGGACTGAACAATGGAGATTCACCTGCAGCCATACTTCCTGGCCTGCTGCCAAGACTGGCAACCTACCCTTGGCCCACACACAAAACTAATGGCATGGGAATCATTCTGACGCCCAATGTGGCGGGCCAAACCCTTGCAGCAACCGGGTAACTTACCGTAGTTCCTTGCACATTTGCATTCTTCCCTTCAAGGTCAAGACCTTGGAGAAACCATGAGACCCAGGTCCTCCAGAACCAACGTGTCACCCACAGCCGTGCAATGAGAGAACACATCCAACATCCTGCACCCTTGAACCGGCGTGACTTCTCTGGCTTGAAGCCATGCACGCTGGAGATCACAGGCTCACAGCACCAGAAGGTGGCAGGACAAAATGACCCCGGCAGCACACATTCACTCCAACACTTAAACCTGTAGCGTTTCCTTGGCAGCCAACTCCCTTCTTTCTGCATGGTTGGGCCCAAAGACCTCCGGGAAGAGCGCCAAACCTCAGGGAATGCTATGCCGACCTGGTATAGCAATGACGCTGGGCTGTCCTAAGGAACACCTTAACATCCTCAACATAGGGGCAATGAGGCCACACAGGGACAAAACATCCCAACGGCTCCAAATCGGTCCCAGTGAGAAGACACCATCCTGTGCCCTGAAGGCACCATTCGCTGGAACAAGGATCCGCCGTGAAGCACATTGAGAAAGGAGAGGAAAAGGTTGGCATGGTCCACGAATGTGCACCTGTATTCCTTCCCTACACGGGACTCCAAATGCTCCTGAAGATATCCCAAAAGAGTTCCGGGAACCCTATGTCCACCGACCATCTATCCACCCAACAGTAAGCCTGTGGGCTTAGCCAACACTCTCACGTGTATTTCCCGCTTGCCTTGCCT
This sequence comes from Balaenoptera acutorostrata, assembly GCF_949987535.1. Classification (NCBI taxonomy): domain Eukaryota; kingdom Metazoa; phylum Chordata; class Mammalia; order Artiodactyla; family Balaenopteridae; genus Balaenoptera; species Balaenoptera acutorostrata. Next base: position 56,934,036 of record NC_080066.1, on the reverse strand, counting down.
TCCTCTCTCCACCAGGATCCAAACGAATCCACCCCTCACCTAAGTAGCTTGATATCCCCTGGATTTGCCTAAGGCATTTTCCAACCTCTCCACACACAACACACAAGCAGGACACAACCCAAGGAGGCGCCATCAGCGTCGCCCAAATCCCGGGGACAGTGGCCCATTTCATTTCCCCCGACCATCAGGGCAAACCTAAACTATATCCCACCTCCCAAGCTGAACAGGACATAGAGGCCTGGCCTGGCCAGGACTCCTTCTCTGACCCTGAGTGCAGAGACTTCTGTTTCCTTGCGGGAACAAGGCAACGGCCTGAGCTTGAGGGTGGCCTGTAGATCTCAATGGCAAGCCAGAGGAGTACCAGTGGCTCACGCATCCTTTCGCACCCGTACGCTGACCGCGGCAGGGGATAGCAGTTCTGGCTAGACTCAGGTGCCCAGAGACGTCAAGTTGTCCTTAGCCCTCCCATGTAGATGGACATCCCAGGCTCCTTTCCACATGGCTCTTTCTGCATGAGAAGCCCGCCACCCTCAACTTGAACAATGTTGCTGTGCACGCCCACAGTAGCAAATGCAACATGGACCTCTCCCTAATTTTCCTTTGGGAGCCACATGCTGGACCTCAGTTAGGATGAGAAGACGGTAGGTATTGCTCATTCATTTTGTTTAGATTTCCAAGGAATGCATTTATGGGAGTCATCACTGATCCACGCTCCTACTCAAAGGTGGACGTGCAAAGTCGCGGACTGTCAGCAAGCTCAATCCTCTCAGCAGTAGGGAGCGGCCAGACTCGAGCCACGGGGCAGGAAGTGCACCCAAGTCTCAGGGCATCGGAGCTCGGGTGCCCCAGGAAGAGCACAGAATGTGACGGTGTAGTCTCGCGGCACAAGTCTCCGTGGCCAAACATCTATGTTTCTTCAAAGAAGTTCCGTTTACCCCCACAAGGTTTCTACCAGGAACCTTGTCGAGCCAGAGGCGATGCCCTTGGATCACACAGAAAGCTATTGGCATTGGAGATATTCCAATGCCCAAACTGGCAGGGCAAACCCTTGCAGCAACTTGGTTACTTGCCCTGGCGCCTTGTATTTTCGCCCCCGGGCCCGTCAGTGACATGACCGCGGAGATATCTGAGACCCATTCATTTGTTCAGAGTTCCAAGCAGTGCATTTATGGGAGTCATCATCAATCCACCTGCTCAACGGCTGCACGTTCAAAGTCGCAGGCTCCACCATGGGGCAGCCACCGATCTCAAGCAAGTCAGCAGTCAGGAGCGGCCAGAGCCGACCCACGGGGCTGCAAATGGATCTAAGGATCATGGCATCATATCTGGGGTGCCCCTGGAAGAGCCAAGAAGGTGAGGGTGTAGTCTCAGTGCACAAGTCCCCGTGGCCAAACATCTAGGTTTCTGCAAAGAAGTTCCACTCACCGCCACAAGGTTCCTACGGGGATCCTCAAGGACTTCACGCCAAAACCACTCTGAGACTCTTTTGCCTTGACTTGCCTCACATTGCTGCACTCTCCTCACTTCGCCAGGTATCATGGACTATAGAGAGGGGCCCATGCTGCTGCAGGTGTTTGTTCCCTGGCACTCCACCACCTGCCTCAGGGTGACAGAACACAGGGATGTTTGAGAAAAGTGAAGGGGCGCACAGAGGCAAAGGGTGATACCGCCCAGCGATGTGCACTATATCTCCCCTCAACATTTAATTTGCAGCCCATCATGTCTGTGTGTCCACAGCCAAACGTGAATGCATCGTGGCACAGATGCCTTCAGAGCACACGCGCATCAGCACAAAGAGCAGGGCCGTCCATCAACCCCCTGGTATGGGCCTTGAACTTCCCCGCCTGAGCCACCTCCCCGCCGACACAGCATAGGGATGTCATCCTGAACCGCTGAGACACCCTCAGGGGAACTGGGATTACTCAGCGGAAGAGCCACTGCCCTCTGGAGAACCAAACCAATCCTGGTGCATACGCTTCCACACAATGGACTCACCCTCAAGGGGAAATGTGATCCCTGAGATCTTCCACAAGGGAACGGCCCTTGGCCAAATGGGACGACCTCCAACAAAAGCAGCTTGTAGGGACCGGTGACAAAACGCACCAGAGGAACTCCTGGACTGAACAATGGAGATTCACCTGCAGCCATACTTCCTGGCCTGCTGCCAAGACTGGCAACCTACCCTTGGCCCACACACAAAGCTAATGGCATGGGAATCATTCCGACGCCCAATGTGGCGGGGCAAACCCTTGCAGCAATTGTGTAACTTGCAGTGGTGTCTGGTACTTTCACACTCTGGGCCCATCAGTGACGTGCCATTGGGGAAACCCTGGGGCCCAGGTCCTCTACAAGCCACTTGTTACCCACAGCCATGCAACGACAGAACCCAGACTACAGCCTACACACTTGAACCGGTATGACTTGTCTCTCCTTTGGCCAGGATCGCCGGATACCACAGTCTCGGTGTACCAGCGGTGGCAGGAAAAATGACACCCACACCACACATCCTCTCCTGCCCTTAAACCTGTAGCCTTTCCTTGGCAGCCGACTCCCTTGTTTCTGCATGGTTGCGCCCAATGACCTCCGGGTACAGCTCCAATCCTCAGGGAACGCTATGAGGGCCAGGTATAGAAACGATGCTTGGCTGTCCTCAGGAACACCTTCACATCTTCAACACAGGGGGAACGTGGCCAGACAGGGACAAAACACCCCAAGGCCTCCAAATCGGCCCCCATGAGAAGACACCATACTGTGCCATGAAGGCAACCATTCGCTGGCACAAGGACCCGCCATGAAGCAAATCGACCAAGGAGAGGAAAGAGGCGGGACAGTCCACAACTGTGCTCCCGTATTCCCTCCCTACACATGCCTCCAGATGCTCCTGAGGGAATCCCAAATGTGTTCTGGGAACCCCATGGCCACCGTCGATGTATCCACCCACCAGTAAACCTGTGGGCTTAGCCAGCCATCTCACGTGTCTCTTTCACTCGCCTTGCCTTACTCTCTCTCTACCGGGATCCCAACGTGTCACGGCAAGATGCCAGAGCCACCCCTCACCAAAGAAGCTTGCCGTGACCAAGTCTGACTAAAGCATTTTTCAGCCCCTTCACACAGCACGCACAAGCAGGACACAACCCGAGGAGGAGCCATCAGATTGGCCAAACTCCCAGGAACAGTGACCCATTTGATTTCTCCCCTCATCAGGAGAAACCTAAACTGCATCTGGTCTCCCACGCAGAACATGACAAAGAAGCCTGCCCTAGGCCTGGAATCCTCTTCTGACCCTGAGCCTACAAACGTCAGTTTCTTTGAGGCCACAAGGCAATGACCAGCAGGTGGGGGCAGCCTGTAGAACCCAAGTGCAGGCGGCAGAACCAGCAATGGCTCACGCTTCCTCTCCTACCTGCATGCTGAACCGTGGTAGGGGACAGCAGTCCTGGCTAGATCAAGGAAGCCAGAGACGGAACACTGTTCCAAGCCTTCCCACCTGGATTGGCATCCCAGGCTCCTTTCCCAATGGCTCTTCTCCCCATGAGATGACCACAACCCTCAACTTGAACCACGTGGCTGTGGACACCCACGGCCGCAAATGCAACGTGAACCTCTCCCTACTTTCCTTTTGGGAGCCACGTGCTGGACCTCAGTTCCAACGAGGAGACGGTAGGGATTTCTCACTCATTTTGTTCAGATTTCCAAGGAATGCATTTGTGGGAGTCATCATCGATCCAAGCACATGCTCGAACGGTGGACATGCAAAGTTGCAGATTCCACCACGGGACGGCCAGCGAGCTGAATCATATCAGCGTACAGAAGTGGCCAGAGCCGAGCCATGGGTCAGGAAATGCAGCCAGTTCTCAGGGCATCAAAGCTCGTGTTCCCCGAGAAAAGACCAGAAGGTGAGGGTGTAGCCCCGGTGCACACGTTCCTGTCGCCAAACCTTTAGGTTTAGCAAAGAAGTGTCGCTTACCGCAACAAGGGTTAAAACAGGATCCTCATGGAATGCACGCCAACACCCCTCCGAGACTCCTTCGCCTGGCCTCGCCTTGCCACACCGTCCTCACTTCAACGGGTATCAGGGATTATACGGATGGCCCCAGGCTGCTGCTGGCATTCCTTCCCTGGCATTCCACCTGGCTCGGGGTGAGAGAACACACACATGCTTGAGGAGGGTGCACGTGCGCACCGAGGGAAAGGGCGATACAACCCAGCGATGTGTGTTCTATCTCTCCTCAACATTTCATTTGCTGTCCATCTTGCCTGTGTGTCCACAGCCAAACGTGAAAGCACTGTGTCACAGGCGGCTTCAGAGCGTGCGGCCATCAGGACAAAGAGTGCCGCTGACCAAGAACCCCCTGTTCTCGGACCATGAAATTCCTCTCCTGAGCCATCTGCCCTCCATCACAGCAAAAGGATGTCTTCTTGTTCCCCTGAGACACCCTCAGGACAACAGGGCCCCCTCAGCCTAAGAGCAAGTGCCCTCTATGGGAACAAACACGCCTTTGGCACTTATGATTAAACACAGTGGACACGCTCTCAAGGGGAGAGATCTTCCATAAGGGAAGGGCCCTTGGCCGAATATGACGTCCTCCATCAAAAGCGGCGTGTAGGGACCCATGAAAAAGGGCACCTGAGGAACCACTGGACTGATCAAGGGAGACTCACCAGCAGGTATACTTCCTCATCTCCTGCCAAGTCAGAGGAACTTCCCTAGGACCGCAACCAAAGCTAATGGCAAGGGAGCCATTCCAATGCCCAAAGTGGCGGGCCAAACCCTTGCAGCAACTAGGTAACTTACCGTAGCACCTTGCACATTTGCATTCTTCCCTTCAAGGACAAGACCTTGGAGAAACCATGAGACCCAGGTCCTCCAGAACCAACGTGTCACCCACAGCCGTGCAATGAGAGAACGCATCCAACATCCTGCACCCTTGAACCGGCGTGACTTCTCTGGCTTGAAGCCACTCACGCTGGAGATCACAGGCTCACAGCACCAGAAGGTGGCAGGACAAAATGACCCCGGCAGCACACATTCACTCCAGCCCTTAAACCTGTAGCGTTTCCTTGGCAGCCAACTCCCTTCTTTCTGCATGGTTGGGCCCAAAGACCTCCGGGAAGAGCTCCAAACCTCAGGGAATGCTATGCCGACCTGGTATAGCAATGACGCTGGGCTGTCCTAAGGAACACCTTAACATCCTCAACATAGGGGCAATGAGGCCACACAGGGACAAAACATCCCAACGGCTCCAAATCGGTCCCAGTGAGAAGACACCATCCTGTGCCGTGAAGGCACCATTCGCTGGAACAAGGATCCGCCGTGAAGCACATTGAGAAAGGAGAGGAAAAGGTTGGCATGGTCCACGAATGTGCACCTGTATTCCTTCCCTACACGGGACTCCAAATGCTCCTGAAGATATCCCAAAAGAGTTCCGGGAACCCTATGTCCACCGACCATCTATCCACCCAACAGTAAGCCTGTCGGCTTAGCCAACACTCTCACGTGTATTTCCCGCTCGCCTTGCCTTCCTCTCTCCACCAGGATCCAAACGAATCCACCCCTCACCTAAGTAGCTTGATATCCCCTGGATTTGCCTAAGGCATTTTCCAACCTCTCCCCACACAACACACAAGCAGGACACAACCCAAGGAGGCGCCATCAGCGTCGCCCAAATCCCGGGGACAGTGGCCCATTTCATTTCCCCCGACCATCAGGGCAAACCTAAACTATATCCCACCTCCCAAGCTGAACAGGACATAGAGGCCTGGCCTGGCCAGGACTCCTTCTCTGACCCTGAGTGCAGAGACTTCTGTTTCCTTGCGGGAACAAGGCAACGGCCTGAGCTTGAGGGTGGCCTGTAGATCTCAATGGCAAGCCAGAGGAGTACCAGTGGCTCACGCTTCCTTTCGCACCCGCATGCTGACCGCGGCAGGGGATAGCAGTTCTTGCTAGACTCAGGTGCCCAGAGACGTCAAGTTGTCCTTAGCCCTCCCATGTAGATGGACATCCCAGGCTCCTTTCCACATGGCTCTTTCTGCACGAGAAGCCCGCCACCCTCAACTTGAACAATGTTGCTGTGCACGCCCACAGTAGCAAATGCAACATGGACCTCTCCCTAATTTTCCTTTGGGAGCCACGTGCTGGATCTCAGTTAGGATGAGAAGACGGTAGGTATTGCTCATTCATTTTGTTTAGATTTCCAAGGAATGCATTTATGGGAGTCATCACTGATCCACGCTCCTGCTCAAAGGCTGGACATGCAAAGTCGCGGACTGTCAGCAAGCTCAATCCTCTCAGCAGTAGGGAGCGGCCAGACTCGAGCCACGGGGCAGGAAGTGCACCCAAGTCTCAGGGCATCGGAGCTCGGGTGCCCCAGGAAGAGCACAGAATGTGACGGTGTAGTCTCGCGGCACAAGTCTCCGTGGCCAAACATCTATGTTTCTTCAAAGAAGTTCCGTTTACCCCCACAAGGTTTCTACCAGGAACCTTGTCCAGCCAGAGGCGATGCCCTTCGATCACACAGAAATCTATTGGCATTGGAGATATTCCAATGCCCAAACTGGCAGGGCAAACCTTTGCAGCAACTGCGTTACTTGCCCTGGCGCCTTGTATTTTCGCCCCTGGGCCCGTCAGTGACATGACCGCGGAGAAACCTGAGACTCATTCATTTGTTCAGAGTTCCAAGCAGTGCATTTATGGGAGTCATCATCAATCCACCTGCTCAAAGGCTGCACGTTCAAAGTCGCAGGCTCCACCACGGGGCAGCCACCGATCTCAAGCATGTCAGCAGTCAGGAGCGGCCAGAGCCGACCCACGGGGCTGCAAATGGATCTAAGGATCATGGCATCATATCTGGGGTGCCCCTGGAAGAGCCAAGAAGGTGAGGGTGTAGTCTCAGTGCACAAGTCCCCGTGGCCAAACATCTAGGTTTCTGCAAAGAAGTTCCACCCACCACCACAAGGTTCCTACGAGGATCGTCAAGGACTTCACGCCAAAACCACTCTGACCCTCTTTCGCCTCGCCTTGCCTCACCTTGCCACACTGTCCTCACCTCGCCAGGTGTCACGGACTATACAGAGGGCCACATGCTGCTGCAGGTGTTTGTTCCCTGGCACTCCACCACCTGCCTCAGGGTGACAGAACACAGGGATGTTTGAGAAAAGTGAAGGGGCGCACAGAGGCAAAGGGTGATACCGCCCAGCGATGTGCACTATATCTCCCCTCAACATTTAATTTGCAGCCCATCATGTCTGTGTGTCCACAGCCAAACGTGAATGCATCGTGGCACAGATGCCTTCAGAGCACACGGGCATCAGCACAAAGAGCAGGGCCGTCCATCAACCCCCTGGTATGGGCCTTGAACTTCCCCGCCTGAGCCACCTCCCTGCCGACACAGCATAGGGATGTCATCCTGAACCGCTGAGACACCCTCAGGGGAACTGGGATTACTCAGCGGAAGAGCCACTGCCCTCTGGAGAACCAAACCAATCCTGGTGCATACGCTTCCACACAATGGACTCACCCTCAAGGGGAAATGTGATCCCTGAGATCTTCCACAAGGGAACGGCCCTTGGCCAAATGGGACGACCTCCAACAAAAGCAGCTTGTAGGGACCGGTGACAAAACGCACCAGAGGAACTCCTGGACTGAACAATGGAGATTCACCTGCAGCCATACTTCCTGGCCTGCTGCCAAGACTGGCAACCTACCCTTGGCCCACACACAAAACTAATGGCATGGGAATCATTCTGACGCCCAATGTGGCGGGCCAAACCCTTGCAGCAACCGGGTAACTTACCGTAGCACCTTGCACATTTGCATTCTTCCCTTCAAGGTCAAGACCTTGGAGAAACCATGAGACCCAGGTCCTCCAGAACCAACGTGTCACCCACAGCCGTGCAATGAGAGAACACATCCAACATCCTGCACCCTTGAACCGGCGTGACTTCTCTGGCTTGAAGCCATGCACGCTGGAGATCACAGGCTCACAGCACCAGAAGGTGGCAGGACAAAATGACCCCGGCAGCACACATTCACTCCAACCCTTAAACCTGTAGCGTTTCCTTGGCAGCCAACTCCCTTCTTTCTGCATGGTTGGGCCCAAAGACCTCCGGGAAGAGCGCCAAACCTCAGGGAATGCTATGCCGACCTGGTATAGCAATGACGCTGGGCTGTCCTAAGGAACACCTTAACATCCTCAACATAGGGGCAATGAGGCCACACAGGGACAAAACATCCCAACGGCTCCAAATCGGTCCCAGTGAGAAGACACCATCCTGTGCCGTGAAGGCACCATTCGCTGGAACAAGGATCCGCCGTGAAGCACATTGAGAAAGGAGAGGAAAAGGTTGGCATGGTCCACGAATGTGCACCTGTATTCCTTCCCTACACGGGACTCCAAATGCTCCTGAAGATATCCCAAAAGAGTTCCGGGAACCCTATGTCCACCGACCATCTATCCACCCAACAGTAAGCCTGTGGGCTTAGCCAACACTCTCACGTGTATTTCCCGCTTGCCTTGCCTTCCTCTCTCCACCAGGATCCAAACGAATCCACCCCTCACCTAAGTAGCTTGATATCCCCTGGATTTGCCTAAGGCATTTTCCAACCTCTCCACACACAACACACAAGCAGGACACAACCCAAGGAGGCGCCATCAGCGTCGCCCAAATCCCGGGGACAGTGGCCCATTTCATTTCCCCCGACCATCAGGGCAAACCTAAACTATATCCCACCTCCCAAGCTGAACAGGACATAGAGGCCTGGCCTGGCCAGGACTCCTTCTCTGACCCTGAGTGCAGAGACTTCTGTTTCCTTGCGGGAACAAGGCAACGGCCTGAGCTTGAGGGTGGCCTGTAGATCTCAATGGCAAGCCAGAGGAGTACCAGTGGCTCACGCTTCCTTTCGCACCCATACGCTGACCGCGGCAGGGGATAGCAGTTCTGGCTAGACTCAGGTGCCCAGAGACGTCAAGTTGTCCTTAGCCCTCCCATGTAGATGGACATCCCAGGCTCCTTTCCACATGGCTCTTTCTGCACGAGAAGCCCGCCACCCTCAACTTGAACAATGTTGCTGTGCACGCCCACAGTAGCAAATGCAACATGGACCTCTCCCTAATTTTCCTTTGGGAGCCACATGCTGGACCTCAGTTAGGATGAGAAGACGGTAGGTATTGCTCATTCATTTTGTTTAGATTTCCAAGGAATGCATTTATGGGAGTCATCACTGATCCACGCTCCTACTCAAAGGTGGACGTGCAAAGTCGCGGACTGTCAGCAAGCTCAATCCTCTCAGCAGTAGGGAGCGGCCAGACTCGAGCCACGGGGCAGGAAGTGCACCCAAGTCTCAGGGCATCGGAGCTCGGGTGCCCCAGGAAGAGCACAGAATGTGACGGTGTAGTCTCGCGGCACAAGTCTCCGTGGCCAAACATCTATGTTTCTTCAAAGAAGTTCCGTTTACCCCCACAAGGTTTCTACCAGGAACCTTGTCGAGCCAGAGGCGATGCCCTTGGATCACACAGAAAGCTATTGGCATTGGAGATATTCCAATGCCCAAACTGGCAGGGCAAACCCTTGCAGCAACTTGGTTACTTGCCCTGGCGCCTTGTATTTTCGCCCCCGGGCCCGTCAGTGACATGACCGCGGAGATATCTGAGACCCATTCATTTGTTCAGAGTTCCAAGCAGTGCATTTATGGGAGTCATCATCAATCCACCTGCTCAAAGGCTGCACGTTCAAAGTCGCAGGCTCCACCATGGGGCAGCCACCGATCTCAAGCAAGTCAGCAGTCAGGAGCGGCCAGAGCCGACCCACGGGGCTGCAAATGGATCTAAGGATCATGGCATCATATCTGGGGTGCCCCTGGAAGAGCCAAGAAGGTGAGGGTGTAGTCTCAGTGCACAAGTCCCCGTGGCCAAACATCTAGGTTTCTGCAAAGAAGTTCCACTCACCGCCACAAGGTTCCTACGGGGATCCTCAAGGACTTCACGCCAAAACCACTCTGAGACTCTTTTGCCTTGACTTGCCTCACATTGCTGCACTCTCCTCACTTCGCCAGGTATCATGGACTATAGAGAGGGGCCCATGCTGCTGCAGGTGTTTGTTCCCTGGCACTCCACCACCTGCCTCAGGGTGACAGAACACAGGGATGTTTGAGAAAAGTGAAGGGGCGCACAGAGGCAAAGGGTGATACCGCCCAGCGATGTGCACTATATCTCCCCTCAACATTTAATTTGCAGCCCATCATGTCTGTGTGTCCACAGCCAAACGTGAATGCATCGTGGCACAGATGCCTTCAGAGCACACGCGCATCAGCACAAAGAGCAGGGCCGTCTATCAACCCCCTGGTATGGGCCTTGAACTTCCCCGCCTGAGCCACCTCCCCGCCGACACAGCATAGGGATGTCATCCTGAACCGCTGAGACACCCTCAGGGGAACTGGGATTACTCAGCGGAAGAGCCACTGCCCTCTGGACCACCAAACCAATCCTGGTGCATACGCTTCCACACAATGGACTCACCCTCAAGGGGAAATGTGATCCCTGAGATCTTCCACAAGGGAACGGCCCTTGGCCAAATGGGACGACCTCCAACAAAAGCAGCTTGTAGGGACCGGTGACAAAACGCACCAGAGGAACTCCTGGACTGAACAATGGAGATTCACCTGCAGCCATACTTCCTGGCCTGCTGCCAAGACTGGCAACCTACCCTTGGCCCACACACAAAGCTAATGGCATGGGAATCATTCCGACGCCCAATGTGGCGGGGCAAACCCTTGCAGCAATTGTGTAACTTGCAGTGGTGTCTGGTACTTTCACACTCTGGGCCCATCAGTGACGTGACATTGGGGAAACCCTGGGGCCCAGGTCCTCTACAAGCCACTTGTTACCCACAGCCATGCAACGACAGAACCCAGACTACAGCCTACACACTTGAACCGGTATGACTTGTCTCTCCTTTGGCCAGGATCGCCGGATACCACAGTCTCGGTGTACCAGCGGTGGCAGGAAAAATGACACGCACACCCCACATCCTCTCCTGCCCTTAAACCTGTAGCCTTTCCTTGGCAGCCGACTCCCTTGTTTCTGCATGGTTGCGCCCAATGACCTCCGGGTACAGCTCCAATCCTCAGGGAACGCTATGAGGGCCAGGTATAGAAACGATGCTTGGCTGTCCTCAGGAACACCTTCACATCTTCAACACAGGGGGAACGTGGCCAGACAGGGACAAAACACCCCAAGGCCTCCAAATCGGCCCCCATGAGAAGACACCATACTGTGCCATGAAGGCAACCATTCGCTGGCACAAGGACCCGCCATGAAGCAAATCGACCAAGGAGAGGAAAGAGGCGGGACAGTCCACAACTGTGCTCCCGTATTCCCTCCCTACACATGCCTCCAGATGCTCCTGAGGGAATCCCAAATGTGTTCTGGGAACCCCATGGCCACCGTCGATGTATCCACCCACCAGTAAACCTGTGGGCTTAGCCAGCCATCTCACGTGTCTCTTTCACTCGCCTTGCCTTACTCTCTCTCTACCGGGATCCCAACGTGTCACGGCAAGATGCCAGAGCCACCCCTCACCAAAGAAGCTTGCCGTGACCAAGTCTGACTAAAGCATTTTTCAGCCCCTTCACACAGCACGCACAAGCAGGACACAACCCGAGGAGGAGCCATCAGATTGGCCAAACTCCCAGGAACAGTGACCCATTTGATTTCTCCCCTCATCAGGAGAAACCTAAACTGCATCTGGTCTCCCACGCAGAACATGACAAAGAAGCCTGCCCTAGGCCTGGAATCCTCTTCTGATCCTGAGCCTACAAACGTCTGTTTCTTTGAGGCCACAAGGCAATGACCAGCAGGTGGGGGCAGCCTGTAGAACCCAAGTGCAGGCGGCAGAACCAGCAATGGCTCACGCTTCCTCTCCTACCTGCATGCTGAACCGTGGTAGGGGACAGCAGTCCTGGCTAGATCAAGGAAGCCAGAGACGGCACACTGTTCCAAGCCTTCCCACCTGGATTGGCATCCCAGGCTCCTTTCCCAATGGCTCTTCTCCCCATGAGATGACCACAACCCTCAACTTGAACCACGTGGCTGTGGACACCCACGGCCGCAAATGCAACGTGAACCTCTCCCTACTTTCCTTTTGGGAGCCACGTGCTGGACCTCAGTTCCAACGAGGAGACGGTAGGGATTTCTCACTCATTTTGTTCAGATTTCCAAGGAATGCATTTGTGGGAGTCATCATCGATCCAAGCACATGCTCGAACGGTGGACATGCAAAGTTGCAGATTCCACCACGGGACGGCCAGCGAGCTGAATCATATCAGCGTACAGAAGTGGCCAGAGCCGAGCCATGGGTCAGGAAATGCAGCCAGTTCTCAGGGCATCAAAGCTCGTGTTCCCCGAGAAAAGACCAGAAGGTGAGGGTGTAGCCCCGGTGCACACGTTCCTGTCGCCAAACCTTTAGGTTTAGCAAAGAAGTGTCGCTTACCGCAACAAGGGTTAAAACAGGATCCTCATGGAATGCACGCCAACACCCCTCCGAGACTCCTTCGCCTGGCCTCGCCTTGCCACACCGTCCTCACTTCAACGGGTATCAGGGATTATACGGATGGCCCCAGGCTGCTGCTGGCATTCCTTCCCTGGCATTCCACCTGGCTCGGGGTGAGAGAACACACACATGCTTGAGGAGGGTGCACGTGCGCACCGAGGGAAAGGGCGATACAACCCAGCGATGTGTGTTCTATCTCTCCTCAACATTTCATTTGCTGTCCATCTTGCCTGTGTGTCCACAGCCAAACGTGAAAGCACTGTGTCACAGGCGCCTTCAGAGCGTGTGGCCATCAGGACAAAGAGTGCCGCTGACCAAGAACCCCCTGTTCTCGGACCATGAAATTCCTCTCCTGAGCCATCTGCCCTCCATCACAGCAAAAGGATGTCTTCTTGTTCCCCTGAGACACCCTCAGGACAACAGGGCCCCCTCAGCCTAAGAGCAAGTGCCCTCTATGGGAACAAACACGCCTTTGGCACTTATGATTAAACACAGTGGACACGCTCTCAAGGGGAGAGATCTTCCATAAGGGAAGGGCCCTTGGCCGAATATGACGTCCTCCATCAAAAGCGGCGCGTAGGGACCCATGAAAAAGGGCACCTGAGGAACCACTGGACTGATCAAGGGAGACTCACCAGCAGGTATACTTCCTCATCTCCTGCCAAGTCAGAGGAACTTCCCTAGGACCGCAACCAAAGCTAATGGCAAGGGAGCCATTCCAATGCCCAAAGTGGCGGGCCAAACCCTTGCAGCAACTGGGTAACTTACCGTAGCACCTTGCACATTTGCATTCTTCCCTTCAAGGACAAGACCTTGGAGAAACCATGAGACCCAGGTCCTCCAGAACCAACGTGTCACCCACAGCCGTGCAATGAGAGAACGCATCCAACATCCTGCACCCTTGAACCGGCGTGACTTCTCTGGCTTGAAGCCATGCACGCTGGAGATCACAGGCTCACAGCAGCAGAAGGTGGCAGGACAAAATGACCCCGGCAGCACACATTCACTCCAGCCCTTAAACCTGTAGCGTTTCCTTGGCAGCCAACTCCCTTCTTTCTGCATGGTTGGGCCCAAAGACCTCCGGGAAGAGCGCCAAACCTCAGGGAATGCTATGCCGACCTGGTATAGCAATGACGCTGGGCTGTCCTAAGGAACACCTTAACATCCTCAACATAGGGGCAATGAGGCCACACAGGGACAAAACATCCCAACGGCTCCAAATCGGTCCCAGTGAGAAGACACCATCCTGTGCCGTGAAGGCACCATTCGCTGGAACAAGGATCCGCCGTGAAGCACATTGAGAAAGGAGAGGAAAAGGTTGGCATGGTCCACGAATGTGCACCTGTATTCCTTCCCTACACGGGACTCCAAATGCTCCTGAAGATATCCCAAAAGAGTTCCGGGAACCCTATGTCCACCGACCATCTATCCACCCAACAGTAAGCCTGTGGGCTTAGCCAACACTCTCACGTGTATTTCCCGCTCGCCTTGCCTTCCTCTCTCCACCAGGATCCAAACGAATCCACCCCTCACCTAAGTAGCTTGATATCCCCTGGATTTGCCTAAGGCATTTTCCAACCTCTCCCCACACAACACACAAGCAGGACACAACCCAAGGAGGCGCCATCAGCGTCGCCCAAATCCCGGGGACAGTGGCCCATTTCATTTCCCCCGACCATCAGGGCAAACCTAAACTATATCCCACCTCCCAAGCTGAACAGGACATAGAGGCCTGGCCTGGCCAGGACTCCTTCTCTGACCCTGAGTGCAGAGACTTCTGTTTCCTTGCGGGAACAAGGCAACGGCCTGAGCTTGAGGGTGGCCTGTAGATCTCAATGGCAAGCCAGAGGAGTACCAGTGGCTCACGCTTCCTTTCGCACCCGCATGCTGACCGCGGCAGGGGATAGCAGTTCTGGCTAGACTCAGGTGCCCAGAGACGTCAAGTTGTCCTTAGCCCTCCCATGTAGATGGACATCCCAGGCTCCTTTCCACATGGCTCTTTCTGCACGAGAAGCCCGCCACCCTCAACTTGAACAATGTTGCTGTGCACGCCCACAGTAGCAAATGCAACATGGACCTCTCCCTAATTTTCCTTTGGGAGCCACGTGCTGGATCTCAGTTAGGATGAGAAGACGGTAGGTATTGCTCATTCATTTTGTTTAGATTTCCAAGGAATGCATTTATGGGAGTCATCACTGATCCACGCTCCTGCTCAAAGGCTGGACATGCAAAGTCGCGGACTGTCAGCAAGCTCAATCCTCTCAGCAGTAGGGAGCGGCCAGACTCGAGCCACGGGGCAGGAAGTGCACCCAAGTCTCAGGGCATCGGAGCTCGGGTGCCCCAGGAAGAGCACAGAATGTGACGGTGTAGTCGCGCGGCACAAGTCTCCGTGGCCAAACATCTATGTTTCTTCAAAGAAGTTCCGTTTACCCCCACAAGGTTTCTACCAGGAACCTTGTCGAGCCAGAGGCGATGCCCTTCGATCACACAGAAATCTATTGGCATTGGAGATATTCCAATGCCCAAACTGGCAGGGCAAACCCTTGCAGCAACTGGGTTACTTGCCCTGGCGCCTTGTATTTTCGCCCCTGGGCCCGTCAGTGACATGACCGCGGAGAAACCTGAGACTCATTCATTTGTTCAGAGTTCCAAGCAGTGCATTTATGGGAGTCATCATCAATCCACCTGCTCAAAGGCTGCACGTTCAAAGTCGCAGGCTCCACCACGGGGCAGCCACCGATCTCAAGCATGTCAGCAGTCAGGAGCGGCCAGAGCCGACCCACGGGGCTGCAAATGGATCTAAGGATCATGGCATCATATCTGGGGTGCCCCTGGAAGAGCCAAGAAGGTGAGGGTGTAGTCTCAGTGCACAAGTCCCCGTGGCCAAACATCTAGGTTTCTGCAAAGAAGTTCCACCCACCACCACAAGGTTCCTACGAGGATCGTCAAGGACTTCACGCCAAAACCACTCTGACCCTCTTTCGCCTCGCCTTGCCTCACCTTGCCACACTGTCCTCACCTCGCCAGGTGTCACGGACTATACAGAGGGCCACATGCTGCTGCAGGTGTTTGTTCCCTGGCACTCCACCACCTGCCTCAGGGTGACAGAACACAGGGATGTTTGAGAAAAGTGAAGGGGCGCACAGAGGCAAAGGGTGATACCGCCCAGCGATGTGCACTATATCTCCCCTCAACATTTAATTTGCAGCCCATCATGTCTGTGTGTCCACAGCCAAACGTGAATGCATCGTGGCACAGATGCCTTCAGAGCACACGGGCATCAGCACAAAGAGCAGGGCCGTCCATCAACCCCCTGGTATGGGCCTTGAACTTCCCCGCCTGAGCCACCTCCCCGCCGACACAGCATAGGGATGTCATCCTGAACCGCTGAGACACCCTCAGGGGAACTGGGATTACTCAGCGGAAGAGCCACTGCCCTCTGGAGAACCAAACCAATCCTGGTGCATACGCTTCCACACAATGGACTCACCCTCAAGGGGAAATGTGATCCCTGAGATCTTCCACAAGGGAACGGCCCTTGGCCAAATGGGACGACCTCCAACAAAAGCAGCTTGTAGGGACCGGTGACAAAACGCACCAGAGGAACTCCTGGACTGAACAATGGAGATTCACCTGCAGCCATACTTCCTGGCCTGCTGCCAAGACTGGCAACCTACCCTTGGCCCACACACAAAGCTAATGGCATGGGAATCATTCCGACGCCCAATGTGGCGGGGCAAACCCTTGCAGCAATTGTGTAACTTGCAGTGCTGTCTGGTACTTTCACACCCTGGGCCCATCAGTGACGTGACATTGGGGAAACCCTGGGGCCCAGGTCCTCTACAAGCCACTTGTTACCCACAGCCATGCAACGACAGAACCCAGACAACAGCCTAGACACTTGAACCGGTATGACTTGTCTGGCCTGTGGCCAGGCTCGCCAGATACCACAGTCTCGGTGTACCAGCGGTGGCAGGAAAAATGACACCCACACCACACATCCTCTCCTGCCCTTAAACCTGTAGCCTTTCCTTGGCAGCCGACTCCCTTGTTTCTGCATGGTTGCCCCCAATGACCTCCGGGTACAGCTCCAATCCTCAGGGAACGCTATGAGGGCCGGGTATAGAAACGATGCTTGGCTGTCCTCAGGAACACCTTCACATCTTCAACACAGGGGGAACGTGGCCAGACAGGGACAAAACACCCCAAGGCCTCCAAATCGGCCCCCATGAGAAGACACCATACTGTGCCATGAAGGCAACCATTCGCAGGCACAAGGACCCGACATGAAGCAAATCGACCAAGGAGAGGAAAGAGGCGGGACAGTCCACAACTGTGCTCTCGTATTCCCTCCCTACACGTGCCTCCAGATGCTCCTGAGGGAATCCCAAATATGTTCTGGGAACCCCATGGCCACCGTCGATGTATCCACCCACCAGTAAACCTGTGGGCTTAGCCAGCCATCTCACGTGTCTCTTTCACTCGCCTTGCCTTACTCTCTCTCTACCGGGATCCCAACGTGTCACGGCAAGATGCCAGAGCCACCCCTCACCAAAGAAGCTTGCCGTGACCAAGTCTGACTAAGGCATTTTTCAGCCCCTTCACACAGCACGCACAAGCAGGACACAACCCGAGGAGGAGCCATCAGATTGGCCAAACTCCCAGGAACAGTGACCCATTTGATTTCTCCCCTCATCAGGAGAAACCTAAACTGCATCTGGTCTCCCACGCAGAACATGACAAAGAAGCCTGCCCTAGGCTGGAATCCTCTTCTGATCCTGAGCCTACAAACGTCAGTTTCTTTGAGGCCACAAGGCAATGACCAGCAGGTGGGGGCAGCCTGTAGAACCCAAGTGCAGGCGGCAGAACCAGCAATGGCTCACGCTTCCTCTCCTACCTGCATGCTGAACCATGGTAGGGGACAGCAGTCCTGGCTAGATCAAGGAACCCAGAGACGGCACACTGTTCCAAGCCTTCCCACCTGGATTGGCATCCCAGGCTCCTTTCCCAATGGCTCTTCTCCCCATGAGATGACCACAACCCTCAACTTGAACAACGTGGCTGTGGACACCCACGACCGCAAATGCAACGTGAACCTCTCCCTACTTTCCTTTTGGGAGCCACGTGCTGGACCTCAGTTCCAACGAGGAGACGGTAGGGATTTCTCACTCATTTTGTTCAGATTTCCAAGGAATGCATTTGTGGGAGTCATCATCGATCCAAGCACATGCTCGAACGGTGGACATGCAAAGTTGCAGATTCCACCACGGGACGGCCAGCGAGCTGAATCATATCAGCCTACAGAAGTGGCCAGAGCCGAGCCATGGGTCAGGAAATGCAGCCAGTTCTCAGGGCATCAAAGCTCGTGTTCCCCGAGAAAAGACCAGAAGGTGAGGGTGTAGCCCCGGTGCACACGTTCCTGTCGCCAAACCTTTAGGTTTAGCAAAGAAGTGTCGCTTACCGCAACAAGGGTTAAAGCAGGATCCTCATGGAATGCACGCCAACACCCCTCCGAGACTCCTTCGCCTGGCCTCGCCTTGCCACACCGTCCTCACTTCAACGGGTATCAGGGATTATACGGATGGCCCCAGGCTGCTGCTGGCATTCCTTCCCTGGCATTCCAACTGGCTCGGGGTGAGAGAACACACACATGCTTGAGGAGGGTGCACGTGCGCACCGAGGGAAAGGGCGTTACCACCCAGCGATGTGTGTTCTATCTCTCCTCAACATTTCATTTGCTGTCCATCTTGCCTGTGTGTCCACAGCCAAACGTGAAAGCATTGTGTCACAGGCGCCTTCAGAGCGTGCGGCCATCAGGACAAAGAGTGCCGCTGACCAAGAACCCCCTGTTCTCGGACCATGAAATTCCTCTCCTGAGCCATCTGCCCTCCATCACAGCAAAAGGATGTCTTCCTGTTCCCCTGAGACACCCTCAGGACAACAGGGCCCCCTCAGCCTAAGAGCAAGTGCCCTCTATGGGAACAAACACGCCTTTGGCACTTATGATTAAACACAGTGGACACGCTCTCAAGGGGAGAGATCTTCCATAAGGGAAGGACCCTTGGCCGAATATGACATCCTCCATCAAAAGCGGCACGTAGGGACCCATGAAAAAGGGCACCTGAGGAACCCCTGGACTGATCAAGGGAGACTCACCAGCAGGTATACTTCCTCATCTCCTGCCAAGTCAGAGGAACTTCCCTAGGACCGCAACCAAAGCTAATGGCAAGGGAGCCATTCCAATGCCCAAAGTGGCGGGCCAAACCCTTGCAGCAACTGGGTAACTTACCGTAGCACCTTGCACATTTGCATTCTTCCCTTCAAGGACAAGACCTTGGAGAAACCATGAGACCCAGGTCCTCCAGAACCAACGTGTCACCCACAGCCGTGCAATGAGAGAACGCATCCAACATCCTGCACCCTTGAACCGGCGTGACTTCTCTGGCTTGAAGCCATGCCCGCTGGAGATCACAGGCTCACAGCAGCAGAAGGTGGCAGGACAAAATGACCCCGGCAGCACACATTCACTCCAGCCCTTAAACCTGTAGCGTTTCCTTGGCAGCCAACTCCCTTCTTTCTGCATGGTTGGGCCCAAAGACCTCCGGGAAGAGCGCCAAACCTCAGGGAATGCTATGCCGACCTGGTATAGCAATGACGCTGGGCTGTCCTAAGGAACACCTTAACATCCTCAACATAGGGGCAATGAGGCCACACAGGGACAAAACATCCCAACGGCTCCAAATCGGTCCCAGTGAGAAGACACCATCCTGTGCCGTGAAGGCACCATTCGCTGGAACAAGGATCCGCCGTGAAGCACATTGAGAAAGGAGAGGAAAAGGTTGGCATGGTCCACGAATGTGCACCTGTATTCCTTCCCTACACGGGACTCCAAATGCTCCTGAAGATATCCCAAAAGAGTTCCGGGAACCCTATGTCCACCGACCATCTATCCACCCAACAGTAAGCCTGTGGGCTTAGCCAACACTCTCACGTGTATTTCCCACTCGCCTTGCCTTCCTCTCTCCACCAGGATCCAAACGAATCCACCCCTCACCTAAGTAGCTTGATATCCCCTGGATTTGCCTAAGGCATTTTCCAACCTCTCCACACACAACACACAAGCAGGACACAACCCAAGGAGGCGCCATCAGCGTCGCCCAAATCCCGGGGACAGTGGCCCATTTCATTTCCCCCGACCATCAGGGCAAACCTAAACTATATCCCACCTCCCAAGCTGAACAGGACATAGAGGCCTGGCCTGGCCAGGACTCCTTCTCTGACCCTGAGTGCAGAGACTTCTGTTTCTTGCGGGAACAAGGCAACGGCCTGAGCTTGAGGGTGGCCTGTAGATCTCAATGGCAAGCCAGAGGAGTACCAGTGGCTCACGCTTCCTTTCGCACCCGCACGCTGACCGCGGCAGGGGATAGCAGTTCTGGCTAGACTCAGGTGCCCAGAGACGTCAAGTTGTCCTTAGCCCTCCCATGTAGATGGACATCCCAGGCTCCTTTCCACATGGCTCTTTCTGCACGAGAAGCCCGCCACCCTCAACTTGAACAATGTTGCTGTGCACGCCCACAGTAGCAAATGCAACATGGACCTCTCCCTAATTTTCCTTTGGGAGCCACGTGCTGGACCTCAGTTAGGATGAGAAGACGGTAGGTATTGCTCATTCATTTTCTTTAGATTTCCAAGGAATGCATTTATGGGAGTCATCACTGATCCACGCTCCTACTCAAAGGCTAGACGTGCAAAGTCGCGAACTGTCAGCAAGCTCAATCCTCTCAGCAGAAGGGAGCGGCCAGACTCGAGCCACGGGGCAGGAAGTGCACCCAAGTCTCAGGGCATCGGAGCTCGGGTGCCCCAGGAAGAGCACAGAATGTGACGGTGTAGTCTCGCGGCACAAGTCTCCGTGGCCAAACATCTATGTTTCTTCAAAGAAGTTCCGTTTACCCCCACAAGGTTTCTACCAGGAACCTTGTCGAGCCAAGGCGATGCCCGTCGATCACACAGAAAGCTATTGGCATTGGAGATATTCCAATGCCCAAACTGGCAGGGTAAACCCTTGCAGCAACTGTGTTACTTGCCTGGCGCCTTGTATTTCCCCCCCCGGGCCCGTCAGTGATATGACCGCGGAGAAACCTGAGACCCATTCATTTGTTCAGAGTTCCAAGCAGTGCATTTATGGGAGTCATCATCAATCCACCTGCTCAAAGGCTGCACGTTCAAAGTCGCAGGCTCCACCACGGGGCAGCCACCGATCTCAAGCATGTCAGCAGTCAGGAGCGGCCAGAGCCGACCCACGGGGCTGCAAATGGATCTAAGGATCATGGCATCATATCTGGGGTGCCCCTGGAAGAGCCAAGAAGGTGAGGGTGTAGTCTCAGTGCACAAGTCCCCGTGGCCAAACATCTAGGTTTCTGCAAAGAAGTTCCACTCACCACCACAAGGTTCCTACGAGGATCGTCAAGGACTTCACGCCAAAACCACTCTGACCCTCTTTCGCCTCGCCTTGCCTCACCTTGCCACACTGTCCTCACCTCGCCAGGTGTCACGGACTATACAGAGGGCCACATGCTGCTGCAGGTGTTTGTTCCCTGGCACTCCACCACCTGCCTCAGGGTGACAGAACACAGGGATGTTTGAGAAAAGTGAAGGGGCGCACAGAGGCAAAGGGTGATACCGCCCAGCGATGTGCACTATATCTCCCCTCAACATTTAATTTGCAGCCCATCATGTCTGTGTGTCCACAGCCAAACGTGAATGCATCGTGGCACAGATGCCTTCAGAGCACACGCGCATCAGCACAAAGAGCAGGGCCGTCTATCAACCCCCTGGTATGGGCCTTGAACTTCCCCGCCTGAGCCACCTCCCCGCCGACACAGCATAGGGATGTCATCCTGAACCGCTGAGACACCCTCAGGGGAACTGGGATTACTCAGCGGAAGAGCCACTGCCCTCTGGACCACCAAACCAATCCTGGTGCATACGCTTCCACACAATGGACTCACCCTCAAGGGGAAATGTGATCCCTGAGATCTTCCACAAGGGAACGGCCCTTGGCCAAATGGGACGACCTCCAACAAAAGCAGCTTGTAGGGACCGGTGACAAAACGCACCAGAGGAACTCCTGGACTGAACAATGGAGATTCACCTGCAGCCATACTTCCTGGCCTGCTGCCAAGACTGGCAACCTACCCTTGGCCCACACACAAAGCTAATGGCATGGGAATCATTCCGACGCCCAATGTGGCGGGGCAAACCCTTGCAGCAATTGTGTAACTTGCAGTGGTGTCTGGTACTTTCACACTCTTGGCCCATCAGTGACGTGACATTGGGGAAACCCTGGGGCCCAGGTCCTCTACAAGCCACTTGTTACCCACAGCCATGCAACGACAGAACCCAGACTACAGCCTACACACTTGAACCGGTATGACTTGTCTCTCCTTTGGCCAGGATCGCCGGATACCACAGTCTCGGTGTACCAGCGGTGGCAGGAAAAATGACACGCACACCCCACATCCTCTCCTGCCCTTAAACCTGTAGCCTTTCCTTGGCAGCCGACTCCCTTGTTTCTGCATGGTTGCGCCCAATGACCTCCGGGTACAGCTCCAATCCTCAGGGAACGCTATGAGGGCCAGGTATAGAAACGATGCTTGGCTGTCCTCAGGAACACCTTCACATCTTCAACACAGGGGGAACGTGGCCAGACAGGGACAAAACACCCCAAGGCCTCCAAATCGGCCCCCATGAGAAGACACCATACTGTGCCATGAAGGCAACCATTCGCTGGCACAAGGACCCGCCATGAAGCAAATCGACCAAGGAGAGGAAAGAGGCGGGACAGTCCACAACTGTGCTCCCGTATTCCCTCCCTACACATGCCTCCAGATGCTCCTGAGGGAATCCCAAATGTGTTCTGGGAACCCCATGGCCACCGTCGATGTATCCACCCACCAGTAAACCTGTGGGCTTAGCCAGCCATCTCACGTGTCTCTTTCACTCGCCTTGCCTTACTCTCTCTCTACCGGGATCCCAACGTGTCACGGCAAGATGCCAGAGCCACCCCTCACCAAAGAAGCTTGCCGTGACCAAGTCTGACTAAAGCATTTTTCAGCCCCTTCACACAGCACGCACAAGCAGGACACAACCCGAGGAGGAGCCATCAGATTGGCCAAACTCCCAGGAACAGTGACCCATTTGATTTCTCCCCTCATCAGGAGAAACCTAAACTGCATCTGGTCTCCCACGCAGAACATGACAAAGAAGCCTGCCCTAGGCCTGGAATCCTCTTCTGATCCTGAGCCTACAAACGTCTGTTTCTTTGAGGCCACAAGGCAATGACCAGCAGGTGGGGGCAGCCTGTAGAACCCAAGTGCAGGCGGCAGAACCAGCAATGGCTCACGCTTCCTCTCCTACCTGCATGCTGAACCGTGGTAGGGGACAGCAGTCCTGGCTAGATCAAGGAAGCCAGAGACGGCACACTGTTCCAAGCCTTCCCACCTGGATTGGCATCCCAGGCTCCTTTCCCAATGGCTCTTCTCCCCATGAGATGACCACAACCCTCAACTTGAACCACGTGGCTGTGGACACCCACGGCCGCAAATGCAACGTGAACCTCTCCCTACTTTCCTTTTGGGAGCCACGTGCTGGACCTCAGTTCCAACGAGGAGACGGTAGGGATTTCTCACTCATTTTGTTCAGATTTCCAAGGAATGCATTTGTGGGAGTCATCATCGATCCAAGCACATGCTCGAACGGTGGACATGCAAAGTTGCAGATTCCACCACGGGACGGCCAGCGAGCTGAATCATATCAGCCTACAGAAGTGGCCAGAGCCGAGCCATGGGTCAGGAAATGCAGCCAGTTCTCAGGGCATCAAAGCTCGTGTTCCCCGAGAAAAGACCAGAAGGTGAGGGTGTAGCCCCGGTGCACACGTTCCTGTCGCCAAACCTTTAGGTTTAGCAAAGAAGTGTCGCTTACCGCAACAAGGGTTAAAGCAGGATCCTCATGGAATGCACGCCAACACCCCTCCGAGACTCCTTCGCCTGGCCTCGCCTTGCCACACCGTCCTCACTTCAACGGGTATCAGGGATTATACGGATGGCCCCAGGCTGCTGCTGGCATTCCTTCCCTGGCATTCCACCTGGCTCGGGGTGAGAGAACACACACATGCTTGAGGAGGGTGCACGTGCGCACCGAGGGAAAGGGCGTTACCACCCAGCGATGTGTGTTCTATCTCTCCTCAACATTTCATTTGCTGTCCATCTTGCCTGTGTGTCCACAGCCAAACGTGAAAGCATTGTGTCACAGGCGCCTTCAGAGCGTGCGGCCATCAGGACAAAGAGTGCCGCTGACCAAGAACCCCCTGTTCTCGGACCATGAAATTCCTCTCCTGAGCCATCTGCCCTCCATCACAGCAAAAGGATGTCTTCCTGTTCCCCTGAGACACCCTCAGGACAACAGGGCCCCCTCAGCCTAAGAGCAAGTGCCCTCTATGGGAACAAACACGCCTTTGGCACTTATGATTAAACACAGTGGACACGCTCTCAAGGGGAGAGATCTTCCATAAGGGAAGGACCCTTGGCCGAATATGACATCCTCCATCAAAAGCGGCACGTAGGGACCCATGAAAAAGGGCACCTGAGGAACCCCTGGACTGATCAAGGGAGACTCACCAGCAGGTATACTTCCTCATCTCCTGCCAAGTCAGAGGAACTTCCCTAGGAACGCAACCAAAGCTAATGGCAAGGGAGCCATTCCAATGCCCAAAGTGGCGGGCCAAACCCTTGCAGCAACTGGGTAACTTACCGTAGCACCTTGCACATTTGCATTCTTCCCTTCAAGGACAAGACCTTGGAGAAACCATGAGACCCAGGTCCTCCAGAACCAACGTGTCACCCACAGCCGTGCAATGAGAGAACGCATCCAACATCCTGCACCCTTGAACCGGCGTGACTTCTCTGGCTTGAAGCCATGCCCGCTGGAGATCACAGGCTCACAGCAGCAGAAGGTGGCAGGACAAAATGACCCCGGCAGCACACATTCACTCCAGCCCTTAAACCTGTAGCGTTTCCTTGGCAGCCAACTCCCTTCTTTCTGCATGGTTGGGCCCAAAGACCTCCGGGAAGAGCGCCAAACCTCAGGGAATGCTATGCCGACCTGGTATAGCAATGACGCTGGGCTGTCCTAAGGAACACCTTAACATCCTCAACATAGGGGCAATGAGGCCACACAGGGACAAAACATCCCAACGGCTCCAAATCGGTCCCAGTGAGAAGACACCATCCTGTGCCGTGAAGGCACCATTCGCTGGAACAAGGATCCGCCGTGAAGCACATTGAGAAAGGAGAGGAAAAGGTTGGCATGGTCCACGAATGTGCACCTGTATTCCTTCCCTACACGGGACTCCAAATGCTCCTGAAGATATCCCAAAAGAGTTCCGGGAACCCTATGTCCACCGACCATCTATCCACCCAACAGTAAGCCTGTGGGCTTAGCCAACACTCTCACGTGTATTTCCCGCTCGCCTTGCCTTCCTCTCTCCACCAGGATCCAAACGAATCCACCCCTCACCTAAGTAGCTTGATATCCCCTGGATTTGCCTAAGGCATTTTCCAACCTCTCCACACACAACACACAAGCAGGACACAACCCAAGGAGGCGCCATCAGCGTCGCCCAAATCCCGGGGACAGTGGCCCATTTCATTTCCCCCGACCATCAGGGCAAACCTAAACTATATCCCACCTCCCAAGCTGAACAGGACATAGAGGCCTGGCCTGGCCAGGACTCCTTCTCTGACCCTGAGTGCAGAGACTTCTGTTTCTTGCGGGAACAAGGCAACGGCCTGAGCTTGAGGGTGGCCTGTAGATCTCAATGGCAAGCCAGAGGAGTACCAGTGGCTCACGCTTCCTTTCGCACCCGCACGCTGACCGCGGCAGGGGATAGCAGTTCTGGCTAGACTCAGGTGCCCAGAGACGTCAAGTTGTCCTTAGCCCTCCCATGTAGATGGACATCCCAGGCTCCTTTCCACATGGCTCTTTCTGCACGAGAAGCCCGCCACCCTCAACTTGAACAATGTTGCTGTGCACGCCCACAGTAGCAAATGCAACATGGACCTCTCCCTAATTTTCCTTTGGGAGCCACGTGCTGGACCTCAGTTAGGATGAGAAGACGGTAGGTATTGCTCATTCATTTTCTTTAGATTTCCAAGGAATGCATTTATGGGAGTCATCACTGATCCACGCTCCTACTCAAAGGCTAGACGTGCAAAGTCGCGAACTGTCAGCAAGCTCAATCCTCTCAGCAGAAGGGAGCGGCCAGACTCGAGCCACGGGGCAGGAAGTGCACCCAAGTCTCAGGGCATCGGAGCTCGGGTGCCCCAGGAAGAGCACAGAATGTGACGGTGTAGTCTCGCGGCACAAGTCTCCGTGGCCAAACATCTATGTTTCTTCAAAGAAGTTCCGTTTACCCCCACAAGGTTTCTACCAGGAACCTTGTCGAGCCAAGGCGATGCCCGTCGATCACACAGAAAGCTATTGGCATTGGAGATATTCCAATGCCCAAACTGGCAGGGTAAACCCTTGCAGCAACTGTGTTACTTGCCTGGCGCCTTGTATTTCCCCCCCCGGGCCCGTCAGTGATATGACCGCGGAGAAACCTGAGACCCATTCATTTGTTCAGAGTTCCAAGCAGTGCATTTATGGGAGTCATCATCAATCCACCTGCTCAAAGGCTGCACGTTCAAAGTCGCAGGCTCCACCACGGGGCAGCCACCGATCTCAAGCATGTCAGCAGTCAGGAGCGGCCAGAGCCGACCCACGGGGCTGCAAATGGATCTAAGGATCATGGCATCATATCTGGGGTGCCCCTGGAAGAGCCAAGAAGGTGAGGGTGTAGTCTCAGTGCACAAGTCCCCGTGGCCAAACATCTAGGTTTCTGCAAAGAAGTTCCACTCACCACCACAAGGTTCCTACGAGGATCGTCAAGGACTTCACGCCAAAACCACTCTGACCCTCTTTCGCCTCGCCTTGCCTCACCTTGCCACACTGTCCTCACCTCGCCAGGTGTCACGGACTATACAGAGGGCCACATGCTGCTGCAGGTGTTTGTTCCCTGGCACTCCACCACCTGCCTCAGGGTGACAGAACACAGGGATGTTTGAGAAAAGTGAAGGGGCGCACAGAGGCAAAGGGTGATACCGCCCAGCGATGTGCACTATATCTCCCCTCAACATTTAATTTGCAGCCCATCATGTCTGTGTGTCCACAGCCAAACGTGAATGCATCGTGGCACAGATGCCTTCAGAGCACACGCGCATCAGCACAAACAGCAGGGCCGTCCATCAACCCCCTGGTATGGGCCTTGAACTTCCCCGCCTGAGCCACCTCCCCGCCGACACAGCATAGGGATGTCATCCTGAACCGCTGAGACACCCTCAGGGGAACTGGGATTACTCAGCGGAAGAGCCACTGCCCTCTGGAGAACCAAACCAATCCTGGTGCATACGCTTCCACACAATGGACTCACCCTCAAGGGGAAATGTGATCCCTGAGATCTTCCACAAGGGAACGGCCCTTGGCCAAATGGGACGACCTCCAACAAAAGCAGCTTGTAGGGACCGGTGACAAAACTCACCAGAGGAACTCCTGGACTGAACAATGGAGATTCACCTGCAGCCATACTTCCTGGCCTGCTGCCAAGACTGGCAACCTACCCTTGGCCCACACACAAAGCTAATGGCATGGGAATCATTCCGACGCCCAATGTGGCGGGGCAAACCCTTGCAGCAATTGTGTAACTTGCAGTGGTGTCTGGTACTTTCACACTCTGGGCCCATCAGTGACGTGACATTGGGGAAACCCTGGGGCCCAGGTCCTCTACAAGCCACTTGTTACCCACAGCCATGCAACGACAGAACCCAGACAACAGCCTAGACACTTGAACTGGTATGACTTTTCTCTATTTGGCCAGGCTCGCCGGATACCACAGTCTCGGTGTACCAGCGGTGGCAGGAAAAATGACACCCACACCACACATCCTCTCCTGCCCTTAAACCTGTAGCCTTTCCTTGGCAGCCGACTCCCTTGTTTCTGCATGGTTGCCCCCAATGACCTCCGGGTACAGCTCCAATCCTCAGGGAACGCTATGAGGGCCGGGTATAGAAACGATGCTTGGCTGTCCTCAGGAACACCTTCACATCTTCAACACAGGGGGAACGTGGCCAGACAGGGACAAAACACCCCAAGGCCTCCAAATCGGCCCCCATGAGAAGGCACCATACTGTGCCATGAAGGCAACCATTCACTGGCACAAGGACCCGCCATGAAGCAAATCGACCAAGGAGAGGAAAGAGGCGGGACAGTCCACAACTGTGCTCCCGTATTCCCTCCCTACACGTGCCTCCAGATGCTCCTGAGGGAATCCCAAAAGTGTTCTGGGAACCCCATGGCCACCGTCGATGTATCCACCCACCAGTAAACCTGTGGGGTTAGCCAGCCATCTCACGTGTCTCTTTCACCCGCCTTGCCTTACTCTCTCTCTACCGGGATCCCAACGTGTCACGGCAAGATGCCAGAGCCACCCCTCACCAAAGAAGCTTGCCGTGACCAAGTCTGACTAAGGCATTTTTCAGCCCCTTCACACAGCACGCACAAGCAGGACACAACCCGAGGAGGAGCCATCAGATTGGCCAAACTCCCAGGAACAGTGACCCATTTGATTTCTCCCCTCATCAGGAGAAACCTAAACTGCATCTGGTCTCCCACGCAGAACATGA
Organism: Balaenoptera acutorostrata; assembly: GCF_949987535.1. NCBI lineage: Eukaryota > Metazoa > Chordata > Mammalia > Artiodactyla > Balaenopteridae > Balaenoptera > Balaenoptera acutorostrata. Next base: position 56,905,714 of record NC_080066.1, on the reverse strand, counting down.
CAAAGAAGCCTGCCCTAGGCCTGGAATCCTCTTCTGACCCTAAGCCTACAAACGTCAGTTTCTTTGAGGCCACAAGGCAATGACCAGCAGGTGGGGGCAGCCTGTAGAACCCAAGTGCAGGCGGCAGAACCAGCAATGGCTCACGCTTCCTCTCCTACCTGCATGCTGAACCGTGGCAGGGGACAGCAGTCCTGGCTAGATCAAGGAACCCAGAGACGGCACGCTGTTCCAAGCCTTCCCACCTGCATTGCCATCCCAGGCTCCTTTCCCAATGGCTCTTCCCCCATGAGATGACCACAACCCTCAACTTGAACAACGTGGCTGTGGACACCCACGGCCGCAAATGCAACGTGAACCTCTCCCTACTTTCCTTTTGGGAGCCACGTGCTGGACCTCAGTTCCAACGAGGAGACGGTAGGGATTTCTCACTCATTTTGTTCAGATTTCCAAGGAATGCATTTGTGGGAGTCATCATCGATCCAAGCACATGCTCGAACGGTGGACATGCAAAGTTGCAGATTCCACCACGGGACGGCCAGCGAGCTGAATCATATCAGCCTACAGAAGTGGCCAGAGCCGAGCCATGGGTCAGGAAATGCAGCCAGTTCTCAGGGCATCAAAGCTCGTGTTCCCCGAGAAAAGACCAGAAGGTGAGGGTGTAGCCCCGGTGCACACGTTCCTGTCGCCAAACCTTTAGGTTTAGCAAAGAAGTGTCGCTTACCGCAACAAGGGTTAAAGCAGGATCCTCATGGAATGCACGCCAACACCCCTCCGAGACTCCTTCGCCTGGCCTCGCCTTGCCACACCGTCCTCACTTCAACGGGTATCAGGGATTATACGGATGGCCCCAGGCTGCTGCTGGCATTCCTTCCCTGGCATTCCACCTGGCTCGGGGTGAGAGAACACACACATGCTTGAGGAGGGTGCACGTGCGCACCGAGGGAAAGGGCGATACCACCCAGCGATGTGTGTTCTATCTCTCCTCAACATTTCATTTGCTGTCCATCTTGCCTGTGTGTCCACAGCCAAACGTGAAAGCATTGTGTCACAGGTGCCTTCAGAGCGTGCGGCCATCAGGACAAAGAGTGCCGCTGACCAAGAACCCCCTGTTCTCGGACCATGAAATTCCTCTCCTGAGCCATCTGCCCTCCATCACAGCAAAAGGATGTCTTCCTGTTCCCCTGAGACACCCTCAGGACAACAGGGCCCCCTCAGCCTAAGAGCAAGTGCCCTCTATGGGAACAAACACGCCTTTGGCACTTATGATTAAACACAGTGGACACGCTCTCAAGGGGAGAGATCTTCCATAAGGGAAGGGCCCTTGGCCGAATATGACGTCCTCCATCAAAAGCGGCGCGTAGGGACCCATGAAAAAGGGCACCTGAGGAACCCCTGGACTGATCAAGGTAGACTCACCAGCAGGTATACTTCCTCATCTCCTGCCAAGTCAGAGGAACTTCCCTAGGACCGCAACCAAAGCTAATGGCAAGGGAGCCATTCCAATGCCCAAAGTGGCGGGCCAAACCCTTGCAGCAACTGGGTAACTTACCGTAGCACCTTGCACATTTGCATTCTTCCCTTCAAGGACAAGACCTTGGAGAAACCATGAGACCCAGGTCCTCCAGAAACAACGTGTCACCCACAGCCGTGCAATGAGAGAACGCATCCAACATCCTGCACCCTTGAACCGGCGTGACTTCTCTGGCTTGAAGCCATGCACGCTGGAGATCACAGGCTCACAGCACCAGAAGGTGGCAGGACAAAATGACCCCGGCAGCACACATTCACTCCAGCCCTTAAACCTGTAGCGTTTCCTTGGCAGCCAACTCCCTTCTTTCTGCATGGTTGGGCCCAAAGACCTCCGGGAAGAGCGCCAAACCTCAGGGAATGCTATGCCGACCTGGTATAGCAATGACGCTGGGCTGTCCTAAGGAACACCTTAATATCCTCAACATAGGGGAAATGAGGCCACACAGGGACAAAACATCCCAACGGCTCCAAATTGGTCCCAGTGAGAAGACACCATCCTGTGCCGTGAAGGCACCATTCGCTGGAACAAGGATCCGCCGTGAAGCACATTGAGAAAGGAGAGGAAAAGGTTGGCATGGTCCACGAATGTGCACCTGTATTCCTTCCCTACACGGGACTCCAAATGCTCCTGAAGATATCCCAAAAGAGTTCCGGGAACCCTATGTCCACCGACCATCTATCCACCCAACAGTAAGCCTGTGGGCTTAGCCAACACTCTCACGTGTATTTCCCGCTCGCCTTGCCTTCCTCTCTCCACCAGGATCCAAACGAATCCACCCCTCACCTAAGTAGCTTGATATCCCCTGGATTTGCCTAAGGCATTTTCCAACCTCTCCACACACAACACACAAGCAGGACACAACCCAAGGAGGCGCCATCAGCGTCGCCCAAATCCCGGGGACAGTGGCCCATTTCATTTCCCCCGACCATCAGGGCAAACCTAAACTATATCCCACCTCCCAAGCTGAACAGGACATAGAGGCCTGGCCTGGCCAGGACTCCTTCTCTGACCCTGAGTGCAGAGACTTCTGTTTCTTGCGGGAACAAGGCAACGGCCTGAGCTTGAGGGTGGCCTGTAGATCTCAATGGCAAGCCAGAGGAGTACCAGTGGCTCACGCTTCCTTTCGCACCCGCACGCTGACCGCGGCAGGGGATAGCAGTTCTGGCTAGACTCAGGTGCCCAGAGACGTCAAGTTGTCCTTAGCCCTCCCATGTAGATGGACATCCCAGGCTCCTTTCCACATGGCTCTTTCTGCACGAGAAGCCCGCCACCCTCAACTTGAACAATGTTGCTGTGCACGCCCACAGTAGCAAATGCAACATGGACCTCTCCCTAATTTTCCTTTGGGAGCCACGTGCTGGACCTCAGTTAGGATGAGAAGACGGTAGGTATTGCTCATTCATTTTGTTTAGATTTCCAAGGAATGCATTTATGGGAGTCATCACTGATCCACGCTCCTACTCAAAGGCTGGACGTGCAAAGTCGCGGACTGTCAGCAAGCTCAATCCTCTCAGCAGTAGGGAGCGGCCAGACTCGAGCCACGGGGCAGGAAGTGCACCCAAGTCTCAAGGCATCGGAGCTCGGGTGCCCCAGGAAGAGCACAGAATGTGACGGTGTAGTCTCGCGGCACAAGTCTCCGTGGCCAAACATCTATGTTTCTTCAAAGAAGTTCCGTTTACCCCCACAAGGTTTCTACCAGGAACCTTGTCGAGCCAGAGGCGATGCCCTTCGATCACACAGAAATCTATTGGCATTGGAGATATTCCAATGCCCAAACTGGCAGGGTAAACCCTTGCAGCAACTGGGTTACTTGCCTTGGCGCCTTGTATTTTCGCCCCCGGGCCCGTCAGTGACATGACCGCGGAGAAACCTGAGACCCATTCATTTGTTCAGAGTTCCAAGCAGTGCATTTATGGGAGTCATCATCAATCCACCTGCTCAAAGGCTGCACGTTCAAAGTCGCAGGCTCCACCACGGGGCAGCCACCGAACTCAAGCATGTCAGCAGTCAGGAGCAGCCAGAGCCGACCCACGGGGCTGCAAATGGATCTAAGGATCATGGCATCATATCTGGGGTGCCCCTGGAAGAGCCAAGAAGGTGAGGGTGTAGTCTCAGTGCACAAGTCCCCGTGGCCAAACATCTAGGTTTCTGCAAAGAAGTTCCACTCACCACCACAAGGTTCCTACGAGGATCGTCAAGGACTTCACGCCAAAACCACTCTGACACTCTTTCGCCTCGCCTTGCCTCACCTTGCCACACTGTCCTCACCTCGCCAGGTGTCACGGACTATACAGAGGGCCACATGCTGCTGCAGGTGTTTGTTCCCTGGCACTCCACCACCTGCCTCAGGGTGACAGAACACAGGGATGTTTGAGAAAAGTGAAGGGGCGCACAGAGGCAAAGGGTGATACCGCCCAGCGATGTGCACTATATCTCCCCTCAACATTTAATTTGCAGCCCATCATGTCTGTGTGTCCACAGCCAAACGTGAATGCATCGTGGCACAGATGCCTTCAGAGCACACGGGCATCAGCACAAAGAGCAGGGCCGTCCATCAACCCCCTGGTATGGGCCTTGAACTTCCCCGCCTGAGCCACCTCCCCGCCGACACAGCATAGGGATGTCATCCTGAACCGCTGAGACACCCTCAGGGCAACTGGGATTACTCAGCGGAAGAGCCACTGCCCTCTGGAGAACCAAACCAATCCTGGTGCATACGCTTCCACACAATGGACTCACCCTCAAGGGGAAATGTGATCCCTGAGATCTTCCACAAGGGAACGGCCCTTGGCCAAATGGGACGACCTCCAACAAAAGCAGCTTGTAGGGACCGGTGACAAAACGCACCAGAGGAACTCCTGGACTGAACAATGGAGATTCACCTGCAGCCATACTTCCTGGCCTGCTGCCAAGACTGGCAACCTACCCTTGGCCCACACACAAAGCTAATGGCATGGGAATCATTCCGACGCCCAATGTGGCGGGGCAAACCCTTGTAGCAATTGTGCAACTTGCAGTGGTGTCTGGTACTTTCACACTCTGGGCCCATCAGTGACGTGACATTGGGGAAACCCTGGGGCCCAGGTCCTCTACAAGCCACTTGTTACCCACAGCCATGCAACGACAGAACCCAGACAACAGCCTAGACACTTGAACTGGTATGACTTGTCTCTCCTTTGGCCAGGCTCGCCGGATACCACAGTCTCGGTGTACCAGCGGTGGCAGGAAAAATGACACCCACACCACACATCCTCTCCTGCCCTTAAACCTGTAGCCTTTCCTTGGCAGCCGACTCCCTTGTTTCTGCATGGTTGCCCCCAATGACCTCTGGGTACAGCTCCAATCCTCAGGGAACGCTATGAGGTCCGGGTATAGAAACGATGCTTGGCTGTCCTCAGGAACACCTTCACATCTTCAACACAGGGGGAACGTGGCCAGACAGGGACAAAACACCCCAAGGCCTCCAAATCGGCCCTCATGAGAAGGCACCATACTGTGCCATGAAGGCAACCATTCAGTGGCACAAGGACCCGCCATGAAGCAAATCGACCAAGGAGAGGAAAGAGGCGGGACAGTCCACAACTGTGCTCCCGTATTCCCTCCCTACACGTGCCTCCAGATGCTCCTGAGGGAATCCCAAATGTGTTCTGGGAACCCCATGGCCACCGTCGATGTTTCCACCCACCAGTAAACCTGTGGGGTTAGCCAGCCATCTCACGTGTCTCTTTCACCCGCCTTGCCTTACTCTCTCTCTACCGGGATCCCAACGTGTCACGGCAAGATGCCAGAGCCACCCCTCACCAAAGAAGCTTGCCGTGACCAAGTCTGACTAAGGCATTTTTCAGCCCCTTCACACAGCACGCACAAGCAGGACACAACCCGAGGAGGAGCCATCAGATTGGCCAAACTCCCAGGAACAGTGACCCATTTGATTTCTCCCCTCATCAGGAGAAACCTAAACTGCATCTGGTCTCCCACGCAGAACATGACAAAGAAGCCTGCCCTAGGCCTGGAATCCTCTTCTGACCCTAAGCCTACAAACGTCAGTTTCTTTGAGGCCACAAGGCAATGACCAGCAGGTGGGGGCAGCCTGTAGAACCCAAGTGCAGGCGGCAGAACCAGCAATGGCTCACGCTTCCTCTCCTACCTGCATGCTGAACCGTGGCAGGGGACAGCAGTCCTGGCTAGATCAAGGAACCCAGAGACGGCACGCTGTTCCAAGCCTTCCCACCTGCATTGCCATCCCAGGCTCCTTTCCCAATGGCTCTTCCCCCATGAGATGACCACAACCCTCAACTTGAACAACGTGGCTGTGGACACCCACGGCCGCAAATGCAACGTGAACCTCTCCCTACTTTCCTTTTGGGAGCCACGTGCTGGACCTCAGTTCCAACGAGGAGACGGTAGGGATTTCTCACTCATTTTGTTCAGATTTCCAAGGAATGCATTTGTGGGAGTCATCATCGATCCAAGCACATGCTCGAACGGTGGACATGCAAAGTTGCAGATTCCACCACGGGACGGCCAGCGAGCTGAATCATATCAGCGTACAGAAGTGGCCAGAGCCGAGCCATGGGTCAGGAAATGCAGCCAGTTCTCAGGGCATCAAAGCTCGTGTTCCCCGAGAAAAGACCAGAAGGTGAGGGTGTAGCCCCGGTGCACACATTCCTGTCGCCAAACCTTTAGGTTTAGCAAAGAAGTGTCGCTTACCGCAACAAGGGTTAAAGCAGGATCCTCATGGAATGCACGCCAACACCCCTCCGAGACTCCTTCGCCTGGCCTCGCCTTGCCACACCGTCCTCACTTCAACGGGTATCAGGGATTATACGGATGGCCCCAGGCTGCTGCTGGCATTCCTTCCCTGGCATTCCACCTGGCTCGGGGTGAGAGAACACACACATGCTTGAGGAGGGTGCACGTGCGCACCAAGGGAAAGGGCGATACCACCCAGCGATGTGTGTTCTATCTCTCCTCAACAGTTCATTTGCTGTCCATCTTGCCTGTGTGTCCACAGCCAAACGTGAAAGCATTGTGTCACAGGCGCCTTCAGAGCGTGCGGCCATCAGGACAAAGAGTGCCGCTGACCAAGAACCCCCTGTTCTCGGACCATGAAATTCCTCTCCTGAGCCATCTGCCCTCCATCACAGCAAAAGGATGTCTTCCTGTTCCCCTGAGACACCCTCAGGACAACAGGGCCCCCTCAGCCTAAGAGCAAGTGCCCTCTATGGGAACAAACACGCCTTTGGCACTTATGATTAAACACAGTGGACACGCTCTCAAGGGGAGAGATCTTCCATAAGGGAAGGGCCCTTGGCCGAATATGACGTCCTCCATCAAAAGCGGCGCGTAGGGACCCATGAAAAAGGGCACCTGAGGAACCCCTGGACTGATCAAGGTAGACTCACCAGCAGGTATACTTCCTCATCTCCTGCCAAGTCAGAGGAACTTCCCTAGGACCGCAACCAAAGCTAATGGCAAGGGAGCCATTCCAATGCCCAAAGTGGCGGGCCAAACCCTTGCAGCAACTGGGTAACTTACCGTAGCACCTTGCACATTTGCATTCTTCCCTTCAAGGACAAGACTTTGGAGGAACCATGAGACCCAGGTCCTCCAGAACCAACGTGTCACCCACAGCCGTGCAATGAGAGAACGCATCCAACATCCTGCACCCTTGAACCGGCGTGACTTCTCTGGCTTGAAGCCATGCACGCTGGAGATCACAGGCTCACAGCACCAGAAGGTGGCAGGACAAAATGACCCCGGCAGCACACATTCACTCCAGCCCTTAAACCTGTAGCGTTTCCTTGGCAGCCAACTCCCTTCTTTCTGCATGGTTGGGCCCAAAGACCTCCGGGAAGAGCGCCAAACCTCAGGGAATGCTATGCCGACCTGGTATAGCAATGACGCTGGGCTGTCCTAAGGAACACCTTAACATCCTCAACATAGGGGCAATGAGGCCACACAGGGACAAAACATCCCAACGGCTCCAAATCGGTCCCAGTGAGAAGACACCATCCTGTGCCGTGAAGGCACCATTCGCTGGAACAAGGATCCGCCGTGAAGCACATTGAGAAAGGAGAGGAAAAGGTTGGCATGGTCCACGAATGTGCACCTGTATTCCTTCCCTACACGGGACTCCAAATGCTCCTGAAGATATCCCAAAAGAGTTCCGGGAACCCTATGTCCACCGACCATCTATCCACCCAACAGTAAGCCTGTGGGCTTAGCCAACACTCTCACGTGTATTTCCCGCTCGCCTTGCCTTCCTCTCTCCACCAGGATCCAAACGAATCCACCCCTCACCTAAGTAGCTTGATATCCCCTGGATTTGCCTAAGGCATTTTCCAACCTCTCCACACACAACACACAAGCAGGACACAACCCAAGGAGGCGCCATCAGCGTCGCCCAAATCCCGGGGACAGTGGCCCATTTCATTTCCCCCGACCATCAGGGCAAACCTAAACTATATCCCACCTCCCAAGCTGAACAGGACATAGAGGCCTGGCCTGGCCAGGACTCCTTCTCTGACCCTGAGTGCAGAGACTTCTGTTTCTTGCGGGAACAAGGCAACGGCCTGAGCTTGAGGGTGGCCTGTAGATCTCAATGGCAAGCCAGAGGAGTACCAGTGGCTCACGCTTCCTTTCGCAGCCGCACGCTGACCGCGGCAGGAGATAGCAGTTCTGGCTAGACTCAGGTGCCCAGAGACGTCAAGTTGTCCTTAGCCCTCCCATGTAGATGGACATCCCAGGCTCCTTTCCACATGGCTCTTTCTGCACGAGAAGCCCGCCACCCTCAACTTGAACAATGTTGCTGTGCACGCCCACAGTAGCAAATGCAACATGGACCTCTCCCTAATTTTCCTTTGGGAGCCACGTGCTGGACCTCAGTTAGGATGAGAAGACGGTAGGTATTGCTCATTCATTTTGTTTAGATTTCCAAGGAATGCATTTATGGGAGTCATCACTGATCCACGCTCCTACTCAAAGGCTGGACGTGCAAAGTCGCGGACTGTCAGCAAGCTCAATCCTCTCAGCAGTAGGGAGCGGCCAGACTCGAGCCACGGGGCAGGAAGTGCACCCAAGTCTCAAGGCATCGGAGCTCGGGTGCCCCAGGAAGAGCACAGAATGTGACGGTGTAGTCTCGCGGCACAAGTCTCCGTGGCCAAACATCTATGTTTCTTCAAAGAAGTTCCGTTTACCCCCACAAGGTTTCTACCAGGAACCTTGTCGAGCCAGAGGCGATGCCCTTCGATCACACAGAAATCTATTGGCATTGGAGATATTCCAATGCCCAAACTGGCAGGGTAAACCCTTGCAGCAACTGGGTTACTTGCCTTGGCGCCTTGTATTTTCGCCCCCGGGCCCGTCAGTGACATGACCGCGGAGAAACCTGAGACCCATTCATTTGTTCAGAGTTCCAAGCAGTGCATTTATGGGAGTCATCATCAATCCACCTGCTCAAAGGCTGCACGTTCAAAGTCGCAGGCTCCACCGCGGGGCAGCCACCGATCTCAAGCATGTCAGCAGTCAGGAGCGGCCAGAGCCGACCCACGGGGCTGCAAATGGATCTAAGGATCATGGCATCATATCTGGGGTGCCCCTGGAAGAGCCAAGAAGGTGAGGGTGTAGTCTCAGTGCACAAGTCCCCGTGGCCAAACATCTAGGTTTCTGCAAAGAAGTTCCACTCACCACCACAAGGTTCCTACGAGGATCGTCAAGGACTTCACGCCAAAACCACTCTGACACTCTTTCGCCTCGCCTTGCCTCACCTTGCCACACTGTCCTCACCTCGCCAGGTGTCACGGACTATACAGAGGGCCACATGCTGCTGCAGGTGTTTGTTCCCTGGCACTCCACCACCTGCCTCAGGGTGACAGAACACAGGGATGTTTGAGAAAAGTGAAGGGGCGCACAGAGGCAAAGGGTGATACCGCCCAGCGATGTGCACTATATCTCCCCTCAACATTTAATTTGCAGCCCATCATGTCTGTGTGTCCACAGCCAAACGTGAATGCATCGTGGCACAGATGCCTTCAGAGCACACGGGCATCAGCACAAAGAGCAGGGCCGTCCATCAACCCCCTGGTATGGGCCTTGAACTTCCCCGCCTGAGCCACCTCCCCGCCGACACAGCATAGGGATGTCATCCTGAACCGCTGAGACACCCTCAGGGGAACTGGGATTACTCAGCGGAAGAGCCACTGCCCTCTGGAGAACCAAACCAATCCTGGTGCATACGCTTCCACACAATGGACTCACCCTCAAGGGGAAATGTGATCCCTGAGATCTTCCACAAGGGAACGGCCCTTGGCCAAATGGGACGACCTCCAACAAAAGCAGCTTGTAGGGACCGGTGACAAAACGCACCAGAGGAACTCCTGGACTGAACAATGGAGATTCACCTGCAGCCATACTTCCTGGCCTGCTGCCAAGACTGGCAACCTACCCTTGGCCCACACACAAAGCTAATGGCATGGGAATCATTCCGACGCCCAATGTGGCGGGGCAAACCCTTGCAGCAATTGTGTAACTTGCAGTGGTGTCTGGTACTTTCACACTCTGGGCCCATCAGTGACGTGACATTGGGGAAACCCTGGGGCCCAGGTCCTCTACAAGCCACTTGTTACCCACAGCCATGCAACGACACAACCCAGACAACAGCCTAGACACTTGAACTGGTAGGACTTGTCTCTCCTTTGGCCAGGCTCGCCGGATACCACAGTCTCGGTGTACCAGCGGTGGCATGAAAAATGACACCCACACCACACATCCTCTCCTGCCCTGAAACCTGTAGCCTTTCCTTGGCAGACGACTCCCTTGTTTCTGCATGGTTGCCCCCAATGACCTCCGGGTACAGCTCCAATCCTCAGGGAACGCTATGAGGGCCGGGTATAGAAACGATGCTTGGCTGTCCTCAGGAACACCTTCACATCTTCAACACAGGGGGAACGTGGCCAGACAGGGACAAAACACCCCAAGGCCTCCAAATCGGCTCCCATGAGAAGGCACCATACTGTGCCATGAAGGCAACCATTCACTGGCACAAGGACCCGCCATGAAGCAAATCGACCAAGGAGAGGAAAGAGGCGGGACAGTCCACAACTGTGCTCCCGTATTCCCTCCCTACACGTGCCTCCAGATGCTCCTGAGGGAATCCCAAATGTGTTCTGGGAACCCCATGGCCACTGTCGATGTATCCACCCACCAGTAAACCTGTGGGCTTAGCCAGCCATCTCACGTGTCTCTTTCACCCGCCTTGCCTTACTCTCTCTCTACCGGGATCCCAACGTGTCACGGCAAGATGCCAGAGCCACCCCTCACCAAAGAAGCTTGCCGTGACCAAGTCTGACTAAGGCATTTTTCAGCCCCTTCACACAGCACGCACAAGCAGGACACAACCCGAGGAGGAGCCATCAGATTGGCCAAACTCCCAGGAACAGTGACCCATTTGATTTCTCCCCTCATCAGGAGAAACCTAAACTGCATCTGGTCTCCCACGCAGAACATGACAAAGAAGCCTGCCCTAGGCCTGGAATCCTCTTCTGACCCTGAGCCTACAAACGTCAGTTTCTTTGAGGCCACAAGGCAATGACCAGCAGGTGGGGGCAGCCTGTAGAACCCAAGTGCAGGCGGCAGAACCAGCAATGGCTCACGCTTCCTCTCCTACCTGCATGCTGAACCGTGGCAGGGGACAGCAGTCCTGGCTAGATCAAGGAACCCAGAGACGGCACGCTGTTCCAAGCCTTCCCACCTGCATTGCCATCCCAGGCTCCTTTCCCAATGGCTCTTCCCCCATGAGATGACCACAACCCTCAACTTGAACAACGTGGCTGTGGACACCCACGGCCGCAAATGCAACGTGAACCTCTCCCTACTTTCCTTTTGGGAGCCACGTGCTGGACCTCAGTTCCAACGAGGAGACGGTAGGGATTTCTCACTCATTTTGTTCAGATTTCCAAGGAATGCATTTGTGGGAGTCATCATCGATCCAAGCACATGCTCGAACGGTGGACATGCAAAGTTGCAGATTCCACCACGGGACGGCCAGCGAGCTGAATCATATCAGCCTACAGAAGTGGCCAGAGCCGAGCCATGGGTCAAGAAATGCAGCCAGTTCTCAGGGCATCAAAGCTCGTGTTCCCCGAGAAAAGACCAGAAGGTGAGGGTGTAGCCCCGGTGCACACGTTCCTGTCGCCAAACCTTTAGGTTTAGCAAAGAAGTGTCGCTTACCGCAACAAGGGTTAAAGCAGGATCCTCATGGAATGCACGCCAACACCCCTCCGAGACTCCTTCGCCTGGCCTCGCCTTGCCACACCGTCCTCACTTCAACGGGTATCAGGGATTATACGGATGGCCCCAGGCTGCTGCTGGCATTCCTTCCCTGGCATTCCACCTGGCTCGGGGTGAGAGAACACACACATGCTTGAGGAGGGTGCACGTGCGCACCGAGGGAAAGGGCGATACCACCCAGCGATGTGTGTTCTATCTCTCCTCAACATTTCATTTGCTGTCCATCTTGCCTGTGTGTCCACAGCCAAACGTGAAAGCATTGTGTCACAGGCGCCTTCAGAGCGTGCGGCCATCAGGACAAAGAGTGCCGCTGACCAAGAACCCCCTGTTCTCGGACCATGAAATTCCTCTCCTGAGCCATCTGCCCTCCATCACAGCAAAAGGATGTCTTCCTGTTCCCCTGAGACACCCTCAGGACAACAGGGCCCCCTCAGCCTAAGAGCAAGTGCCCTCTATGGGAACAAACACGCCTTTGGCACTTATGATTAAACACAGTGGACACGCTCTCAAGGGGAGAGATCTTCCATAAGGGAAGGGCCCTTGGCCGAATATGACGTCCTCCATCAAAAGCGGCGCATAGGGACCCATGAAAAAGGGCACCTGAGGAACCCCTGGACTGATCAAGGGAGACTCACCAGCAGGTATACTTCCTCATCTCCTGCCAAGTCAGAGGAACTTCCCTAGGACCGCAACCAAAGCTAATGGCAAGGGAGCCATTCCAATGCCCAAAGTGGCGGGCCAAACCCTTGCAGCAACTGGGTAACTTACCGTAGCACCTTGCACATTTGCATTCTTCCCTTCAAGGACAAGACCTTGGAGAAACCATGAGACCCAGGTCCTCCAGAACCAACGTGTCACCCACAGCCGTGCAATGAGAGAACGCATCCAACATCCTGCACCCTTGAACCGGTGTGACTTCTCTGGCTTGAAGCCATGCACGCTGGAGATCACAGGCTCACAGCAGCAGAAGGTGGCAGGACAAAATGACCCCGGCAGCACACATTCACTCCAGCCCTTAAACCTGTAGCGTTTCCTTGGCAGCCAACTCCCTTCTTTCTGCATGGTTGGGCCCAAAGACCTCCGGGAAGAGCGCCAAACCTCAGGGAATGCTATGCCGACCTGGTATAGCAATGACGCTGGGCTGTCCTAAGGAACACCTTAATATCCTCAACATAGGGGAAATGAGGCCACACAGGGACAAAACATCCCAACGGCTCCAAATCGGTCCCAGTGAGAAGACACCATCCTGTGCCGTGAAGGCACCATTCGCTGGAACAAGGATCCGCCGTGAAGCACATTGAGAAAGGAGAGGAAAAGGTTGGCATGGTCCACGAATGTGCACCTGTATTCCTTCCCTACACGGGACTCCAAATGCTCCTGAAGATATCCCAAAAGAGTTCCGGGAACCCTATGTCCACCGACCATCTATCCACCCAACAGTAAGCCTGTGGGCTTAGCCAACACTCTCACGTGTATTTCCCGCTCGCCTTGCCTTCCTCTCTCCACCAGGATCCAAACGAATCCACCCCTCACCTAAGTAGCTTGATATCCCCTGGATTTGCCTAAGGCATTTTCCAACCTCTCCACACACAACACACAAGCAGGACACAACCCAAGGAGGCGCCATCAGCGTCGCCCAAATCCCGGGGACAGTGGCCCATTTCATTTCCCCCGACCATCAGGGCAAACCTAAACTATATCCCACCTCCCAAGCTGAACAGGACATAGAGGCCTGGCCTGGCCAGGACTCCTTCTCTGACCCTGAGTGCAGAGACTTCTGTTTCTTGCGGGAACAAGGCAACGGCCTGAGCTTAAGGGTGGCCTGTAGATCTCAATGGCAAGCCAGAGGAGTACCAGTGGCTCACGCTTCCTTTCGCACCCGCACGCTGACCGCGGCAGGGGATAGCAGTTCTGGCTAGACTCAGGTGCCCAGAGACGTCAAGTTGTCCTTAGCCCTCCCATGTAGATGGACATCCCAGGCTCCTTTCCACATGGCTCTTTCTGCACGAGAAGCCCGCCACCCTCAACTTGAACAATGTTGCTGTGCACGCCCACAGTAGCAAATGCAACATGGACCTCTCCCTAATTTTCCTTTGGGAGCCACGTGCTGGACCTCAGTTAGGATGAGAAGACGGTAGGTATTGCTCATTCATTTTGTTTAGATTTCCAAGGAATGCATTTATGGGAGTCATCACTGATCCACGCTCCTACTCAAAGGCTGGACGTGCAAAGTCGCGGACTGTCAGCAAGCTCAATCCTCTCAGCAGTAGGGAGCGGCCAGACTCTAGCCACGGGGCAGGAAGTGCACCCAAGTCTCAAGGCATCGGAGCTCGGGTGCCCCAGGAAGAGCACAGAATGTGACGGTGTAGTCTCGCGGCACAAGTCTCCGTGGCCAAACATCTATGTTTCTTCAAAGAAGTTCCGTTTACCCCCACAAGGTTTCTACCAGGAACCTTGTCGAGCCAGAGGCGATGCCCTTTGATCACACAGAAATCTATTGGCATTGGAGATATTCCAATGCCCAAACTGGCAGGGTAAACCCTTGCAGCAACTGGGTTACTTGCCTTGGCGCCTTGTATTTTCGCCCCCGGGCCCGTCAGTGACATGACCGCAGAGAAACCTGAGACCCATTCATTTGTTCAGAGTTCCAAGCAGTGCATTTATGGGAGTCATCATCAATCCACCTGCTCAAAGGCTGCACGTTCAAAGTCGCAGGCTCCACCACGGGGCAGCCACCGATCTCAAGCATGTCAGCAGTCAGGAGCAGCCAGACCCGACCCACGGGGCTGCAAATGGATCTAAGGATCATGGCATCATATCTGGGGTGCCCCTGGAAGAGCCAAGAAGGTGAGGGTGTAGTCTCAGTGCACAAGTCCCCGTGGCCAAACATCTAGGTTTCTGCAAAGAAGTTCCACTCACCACCACAAGGTTCCTACGAGGATCGTCAAGGACTTCACGCCAAAACCACTCTGACACTCTTTCGCCTCGCCTTGCCTCACCTTGCCACACTGTCCTCACCTCGCCAGGTGTCACGGACTATACAGAGGGCCACATGCTGCTGCAGGTGTTTGTTCCCTGGCACTCCACCACCTGCCTCAGGGTGACAGAACACAGGGATGTTTGAGAAAAGTGAAGGGGCGCACAGAGGCAAAGGGTGATACCGCCCAGCGATGTGCACTATATCTCCCCTCAACATTTAATTTGCAGCCCATCATGTCTGTGTGTCCACAGCCAAACGTGAATGCATCGTGGCACAGATGCCTTCAGAGCACACGGGCATCAGCACAAAGAGCAGGGCCGTCCATCAACCCCCTGGTATGGGCCTTGAACTTCCCCGCCTGAGCCACCTCCCCGCCGACACAGCATAGGGATGTCATCCTGAACCGCTGAGACACCCTCAGGGGAACTGGGATTACTCAGCGGAAGAGCCACTGCCCTCTGGAGAACCAAACCAATCCTGGTGCATACGCTTCCACACAATGGACTCACCCTCAAGGGGAAATGTGATCCCTGAGATCTTCCACAAGGGAACGGCCCTTGGCCAAATGGGACGACCTCCAACAAAAGCAGCTTGTAGGGACCGGTGACAAAACGCACCAGAGGAACTCCTGGACTGAACAATGGAGATTCACCTGCAGCCATACTTCCTGGCCTGCTGCCAAGACTGGCAACCTACCCTTGGCCCACACACAAAGCTAATGGCATGGGAATCATTCCGACGCCCAATGTGGCGGGGCAAACCCTTGCAGCAATTGTGTAACTTGCAGTGGTGTCTGGTACTTTCACACTCTGGGCCCATCAGTGACGTGACATTGGGGAAACCCTGGGGCCCAGGTCCTCTACAAGCCACTTGTTACCCACAGCCATGCAACGACACAACCCAGACAACAGCCTAGACACTTGAACTGGTAGGACTTGTCTCTCCTTTGGCCAGGCTCGCCGGATACCACAGTCTCGGTGTACCAGCGGTGGCAGGAAAAATGACACCCACACCACACATCCTCTCCTGCCCTTAAACCTGTAGCCTTTCCTTGGCAGACGACTCCCTTGTTTCTGCATGGTTGCCCCCAATGACCTCCGGGTACAGCTCCAATCCTCAGGGAACGCTATGAGGGCCGGGTATAGAAACGATGCTTGGCTGTCCTCAGGAACACCTTCACATCTTCAACACAGGGGGAACGTGGCCAGACAGGGACAAAACACCCCAAGGCCTCCAAATCGGCCCCCATGAGAAGGCACCATACTGTGCCATGAAGGCAACCATTCACTGGCACAAGGACCCGCCATGAAGCAAATCGACCAAGGAGAGGAAAGAGGCGGGACAGTCCACAACTGTGCTCCCGTATTCCCTCCCTACACGTGCCTCCAGATGCTCCTGAGGGAATCCCAAATGTGTTCTGGGAACCCCATGGCCACCGTCGATGTATCCACCCACCAGTAAACCTGTGGGCTTAGCCAGCCATCTCACGTGTCTCTTTCACCCGCCTTGCCTTACTCTCTCTCTACCGGGATCCCAACGTGTCACGGCAAGATGCCAGAGCCACCCCTCACCAAAGAAGCTTGCCGTGACCAAGTCTGACTAAGGCATTTTTCAGCCCCTTCACACAGCACGCACAAGCAGGACACAACCCGAGGAGGAGCCATCAGATTGGCCAAACTCCCAGGAACAGTGACCCATTTGATTTCTCCCCTCATCAGGAGAAACCTAAACTGCATCTGGTCTCCCACGCAGAACATGACAAAGAAGCCTGCCCTAGGCCTGGAATCCTCTTCTGACCCTAAGCCTACAAACGTCAGTTTCTTTGAGGCCACAAGGCAATGACCAGCAGGTGGGGGCAGCCTGTAGAACCCAAGTGCAGGCGGCAGAACCAGCAATGGCTCACGCTTCCTCTCCTACCTGCATGCTGAACCGTGGCAGGGGACAGCAGTCCTGGCTAGATCAAGGAACCCAGAGACGGCACGCTGTTCCAAGCCTTCCCACCTGCATTGCCATCCCAGGCTCCTTTCCCAATGGCTCTTCCCCCATGAGATGACCACAACCCTCAACTTGAACAACGTGGCTGTGGACACCCACGGCCGCAAATGCAACGTGAACCTCTCCCTACTTTCCTTTTGGGAGCCACGTGCTGGACCTCAGTTCCAACGAGGAGACGGTAGGGATTTCTCACTCATTTTGTTCAGATTTCCAAGGAATGCATTTGTGGGAGTCATCATCGATCCAAGCACATGCTCGAACGGTGGACATGCAAAGTTGCAGATTCCACCACGGGATGGCCAGCGAGCTGAATCATATCAGCCTACAGAAGTGGCCAGAGCCGAGCCATGGGTCAGGAAATGCAGCCAGTTCTCAGGGCATCAAAGCTCGTGTTCCCCGAGAAAAGACCAGAAGGTGAGGGTGTAGCCCCGGTGCACACGTTCCTGTCGCCAAACCTTTAGGTTTAGCAAAGAAGTGTCGCTTACCGCAACAAGGGTTAAAGCAGGATCCTCATGGAATGCACGCCAACACCCCTCCGAGACTCCTTCGCCTGGCCTCGCCTTGCCACACCGTCCTCACTTCAACGGGTATCAGGGATTATACGGATGGCCCCAGGCTGCTGCTGGCATTCCTTCCCTGGCATTCCACCTGGCTCGGGGTGAGAGAACACACACATGCTTGAGGAGGGTGCACGTGCGCACCGAGGGAAAGGGCGATACCACCCAGCGATGTGTGTTCTATCTCTCCTCAACATTTCATTTGCTGTCCATCTTGCCTGTGTGTCCACAGCCAAACGTGAAAGCATTGTGTCACAGGCGCCTTCAGAGCGTGCGGCCATCAGGACAAAGAGTGCCGCTGACCAAGAACCCCCTGTTCTCGGACCATGAAATTCCTCTCCTGAGCCATCTGCCCTCCATCACAGCAAAAGGATGTCTTCCTGTTCCCCTGAGACACCCTCAGGACAACAGGGCCCCCTCAGCCTAAGAGCAAGTGCCCTCTATGGGAACAAACACGCCTTTGGCACTTATGATTAAACACAGTGGACACGCTCTCAAGGGGAGAGATCTTCCATAAGGGAAGGGCCCTTGGCCGAATATGACGTCCTCCATCAAAAGCGGCGCGTAGGGACCCATGAAAAAGGGCACCCGAGGAACCCCTGGACTGATCAAGGGAGACTCACCAGCAGGTATACTTCCTCATCTCCTGCCAAGTCAGAGGAACTTCTCTAGGACCGCAACCAAAGCTAATGGCAAGGGAGCCATTCCAATGCCCAAAGTGGCGGGCCAAACCCTTGCAGCAACTGGGTAACTTACCGTAGCACCTTGCACATTTGCATTCTTCCCTTCAAGGGCAAGACCTTGGAGAAACCATGAGACCCAGGTCCTCCAGAACCAACGTGTCACCCACAGCCGTGCAATGAGAGAACGCATCCAACATCCTGCACCCTTGAACCGGTGTGACTTCTCTGGCTTGAAGCCATGCACGCTGGAGATCACAGGCTCACAGCAGCAGAAGGTGGCAGGACAAAATGACCCCGGCAGCACACATGCACTCCAGCCCTTAAACCTGTAGCGTTTCCTTGGCAGCCAACTCCCTTCTTTCTGCATGGTTGGGCCCAAAGACCTCCGGGAAGAGCGCCAAACCTCAGGGAATGCTATGCCGACCTGGTATAGCAATGACGCTGGGCTGTCCTAAGGAACACCTTAACATCCTCAACATAGGGGCAATGAGGCCACACAGGGACAAAACATCCCAACGGCTCCAAATCGGTCCCAGTGAGAAGACACCATCCTGTGCCGTGAAGGCACCATTCGCTGGAACAAGGATCCGCCGTGAAGCACATTGAGAAAGGAGAGGAAAAGGTTGGCATGGTCCACGAATGTGCACCTGTATTCCTTCCCTACACGGGACTCCAAATGCTCCTGAAGATATCCCAAAAGAGTTCCGGGAACCCTATGTCCACCGACCATCTATCCACCCAACAGTAAGCCTGTGGGCTTAGCCAACACTCTCACGTGTATTTCCCGCTCGCCTTGCCTTCCTCTCTCCACCAGGATCCAAACGAATCCACCCCTCACCTAAGTAGCTTGATATCCCCTGGATTTGCCTAAGGCATTTTCCAACCTCTCCACACACAACACACAAGCAGGACACAACCCAAGGAGGCGTCATCAGCGTCGCCCAAATCCCGGGGACAGTGGCCCATTTCATTTCCCCCGACCATCAGGGCAAACCTAAACTATATCCCACCTCCCAAGCTGAACAGGACATAGAGGCCTGGCCTGGCCAGGACTCCTTCTCTGACCCTGAGTGCAGAGACTTCTGTTTCTTGCGGGAACAAGGCAACGGCCTGAGCTTGAGGGTGGCCTGTAGATCTCAATGGCAAGCCAGAGGAGTACCAGTGGCTCACGCTTCCTTTCGCACCCGCACGCTGACCGCGGCAGGGGATAGCAGTTCTGGCTAGACTCATGTGCCCAGAGACGTCAAGTTGTCCTTAGCCCTCCCATGTAGATGGACATCCCAGTCTCCTTTCCACATGGCTCTTTCTGCACGAGAAGCCCGCCACCCTCAACTTGAACAATGTTGCTGTGCACGCCCACAGTAGCAAATGCAACATGGACCTCTCCCTAATTTTCCTTTGGGAGCCACGTGCTGGACCTCAGTTAGGATGAGAAGACGGTAGGTATTGCTCATTCATTTTGTTTAGATTTCCAAGGAATGCATTTATGGGAGTCATCACTGATCCACGCTCCTACTCAAAGGCTGGACGTGCAAAGTCGCGGACTGTCAGCAAGCTCAATCCTCTCAGCAGTAGGGAGCGGCCAGACTCGAGCCACGGGGCAGGAAGTGCACCCAAGTCTCAAGGCATCGGAGCTCGGGTGCCCCAGGAAGAGCACAGAATGTGACGGTGTAGTCTCGCGGCACAAGTCTCCGTGGCCAAACATCTATGTTTCTTCAAAGAAGTTCCGTTTACCCCCACAAGGTTTCTACCAGGAACCTTGTCGAGCCAGAGGCGATGCCCTTCGATCACACAGAAATCTATTGGTATTGGAGATATTCCAATGCCCAAACGGGCAGGGTAAACCCTTGCAGCAACTGGGTTACTTGCCCTGGCGCCTTGTATTTTCGCCCCCGGGCCCGTCAGTGACATGACCGCGGAGAAACCTGAGACCCATTCATTTGTTCAGAGTTCCAAGCAGTGCATTTATGGGAGTCATCATCAATCCACCTGCTCAAAGGCTGCACGTTCAAAGTCGCAGGCTCCACCACGGGGCAGCCACCGATCTCAAGCATGTCAGCAGTCAGGAGCGGCCAGAGCCGACCCACGGGGCTGCAAATGGATCTAAGGATCATGGCATCATATCTGGGGTGCCCCTGGAAGAGCCAAGAAGGTGAGGGTGTAGTCTCAGTGCACAAGTCCCCGTGGCCAAACATCTAGGTTTCTGCAAAGAAGTTCCACTCACCACCACAAGGTTCCTACGAGGATCGTCAAGGACTTCACGCCAAAACCACTCTGACACTCTTTCGCCTCGCCTTGCCTCACCTTGCCACACTGTCCTCACCTCGCCAGGTGTCACGGACTATACAGAGGGCCACATGCTGCTGCAGGTGTTTGTTCCCTGGCACTCCACCACCTGCCTCAGGGTGACAGAACACAGGGATGTTTGAGAAAAGTGAAGGGGCGCACAGAGGCAAAGGGTGATACCGCCCAGCGATGTGCACTATATCTCCCCTCAACATTTAATTTGCAGCCCATCATGTCTGTGTGTCCACAGCCAAACGTGAATGCATCGTGGCACAGATGCCTTCAGAGCACACGGGCATCAGCACAAAGAGCAGGGCCGTCCATCAACCCCCTGGTATGGGCCTTGAACTTCCCCGCCTGAGCCACCTCCCCGCCGACACAGCATAGGGATGTCATCCTGAACCGCTGAGACACCCTCAGGGGAACTGGGATTACTCAGCGGAAGAGCCACTGCCCTCTGGAGAACCAAACCAATCCTGGTGCATACGCTTCCACACAATGGACTCACCCTCAAGGGGAAATGTGATCCCTGAGATCTTCCACAAGGGAACGGCCCTTGGCCAAATGGGACGACCTCCAACAAAAGCAGCTTGTAGGGACCGGTGACAAAACGCACCAGAGGAACTCCTGGACTGAACAATGGAGATTCACCTGCAGCCATACTTCCTGGCCTGCTGCCAAGACTGGCAACCTACCCTTGGCCCACACACAAAGCTAATGGCATGGGAATCATTCCGACGCCCAATGTGGCGGGGCAAACCCTTGCAGCAATTGTGTAACTTGCAATGGTGTCTGGTACTTTCACACTCTGGGCCCATCAGTGACGTGACATTGGGGAAACCCTGGGGCCCAGGTCCTCTACAAGCCACTTGTTACCCACAGCCATGCAACGACAGAACCCAGACAACAGCCTAGACACTTGAACTGGTATGACTTGTCTCTCCTTTGGCCAGGCTCGCCGGATACCACAGTCTCGGTGTACCAGCGGTGGCAGGAAAAATGACACCCACACCACACATCCTCTCCTGCCCTTAAACCTGTAGCCTTTCCTTGGCAGCCGACTCCCTTGTTTCTGCATGGTTGCCCCCAATGACCTCCGGG
Organism: Balaenoptera acutorostrata; assembly: GCF_949987535.1. Classification (NCBI taxonomy): domain Eukaryota; kingdom Metazoa; phylum Chordata; class Mammalia; order Artiodactyla; family Balaenopteridae; genus Balaenoptera; species Balaenoptera acutorostrata. Next base: position 56,884,291 of record NC_080066.1, on the reverse strand, counting down.
TACAGCTCCAATCCTCAGGGAACGCTATGAGGGCCGGGTATAGAAACGATGCTTGGCTGTCCTCAGGAACACCTTCACATCTTCAACACAGGGGGAACGTGGCCAGACAGGGACAAAACACCCCAAGGCCTCCAAATCGGCCCCCATGAGAAGGCACCATACTGTGCCATGAAGGCAACCATTCACTGGCACAAGGACCCGCCATGAAGCAAATCGACCAAGGAGAGGAAAGAGGCGGGACAGTCCACAACTGTGCTCCCGTATTCCCTCCCTACACGTGCCTCCAGATGCTCCTGAGGGAATCCCAAATGTGTTCTGGGAACCCCATGGCCACCGTCGATGTATCCACCCACCAGTAAACCTGTGGGGTTAGCCAGCCATCTCACGTGTCTCTTTCACCCGCCTTGCCTTACTCTCTCTCTACCGGGATCCCAACGTGTCACGGCAAGATGCCAGAGCCACCCCTCACCAAAGAAGCTTGCCGTGACCAAGTCTGACTAAGGCATTTTTCAGCCCCTTCACACAGCACGCACAAGCAGGACACAACCCGAGGAGGAGCCATCAGATTGGCCAAACTCCCAGGAACAGTGACCCATTTGATTTCTCCCCTCATCAGGAGAAACCTAAACTGCATCTGGTCTCCCACGCAGAACATGACAAAGAAGCCTGCCCTAGGCCTGGAATCCTCTTCTGACCCTAAGCCTACAAACGTCAGTTTCTTTGAGGCCACAAGGCAATGACCAGCAGGTGGGGGCAGCCTGTAGAACCCAAGTGCAGGCGGCAGAACCAGCAATGGCTCACGCTTCCTCTCCTACCTGCATGCTGAACCGTGGCAGGGGACAGCAGTCCTGGCTAGATCAAGGAACCCAGAGACGGCACGCTGTTCCAAGCCTTCCCACCTGCATTGGCATCCCAGGCTCCTTTCCCAATGGCTCTTCTCCCCATGAGATGACCACAACCCTCAACTTGAACAACGTGGCTGTGGACACCCACGGCCGCAAATGCAACGTGAACCTCTCCCTACTTTCCTTTTGGGAGCCACGTGCTGGACCTCAGTTCCAACGAGGAGACGGTAGGGATTTCTCACTCATTTTGTTCAGATTTCCAAGGAATGCATTTGTGGGAGTCATCATCGATCCAAGCACATGCTCGAACGGTGGACATGCAAAGTTGCAGATTCCACCACGGGACGGCCAGCGAGCTGAATCATATCAGCCTACAGAAGTGGCCAGAGCCGAGCCATGGGTCAGGAAATGCAGCCAGTTCTCAGGGCATCAAAGCTCGTGTTCCCCGAGAAAAGACCAGAAGGTGAGGGTGTAGCCCCGGTGCACACGTTCCTGTCACCAAACCTTTAGGTTTAGCAAAGAAGTGTCGCTTACCGCAACAAGGGTTAAAGCAGGATCCTCATGGAATGCACGCCAACACCCCTCCGAGACTCCTTCGCCTGGCCTCGCCTTGCCACACCGTCCTCACTTCAACGGGTATCAGGGATTATACGGATGGCCCCAGGCTGCTGCTGGCATTCCTTCCCTGGCATTCCACCTGGCTCGGGGTGAGAGAACACACACATGCTTGAGGAGGGTGCACGTGCGCACCGAGGGAAAGGGCGATACCACCCAGCGATGTGTGTTCTATCTCTCCTCAACATTTCATTTGCTGTCCATCTTGCCTGTGTGTCCACAGCCAAACGTGAAAGCATTGTGTCACAGGCGCCTTCAGAGCGTGCGGCCATCAGGACAAAGAGTGCCGCTGACCAAGAACCCCCTGTTCTCGGACCATGAAATTCCTCTCCTGAGCCATCTGCCCTCCATCACAGCAAAAGGATGTCTTCCTGTTCCCCTGAGACACCCTCAGGACAACAGGGCCCCCTCAGCCTAAGAGCAAGTGCCCTCTATGGGAACAAACACGCCTTTGGCACTTATGATTAAACACAGTGGACACGCTCTCAAGGGGAGAGATCTTCCATAAGGGAAGGGCCATTGGCCGAATATGATGTCCTCCATCAAAAGTGGCGCGTAGGGACCCATGAAAAAGGGCACCTGAGGAACCCCTGGACTGATCAAGGGAGACTCACCAGCAGGTATACTTCCTCATCTCCTGCCAAGTCAGAGGAACTTCCCTAGGACCGCAACCAAAGCTAATGGCAAGGGAGCCATTCCAATGCCCAAAGTGGCGGGCCAAACCCTTGCAGCAACTGGGTAACTTACCGTAGCACCTTGCACATTTGCATTCTTCCCTTCAAGGACAAGACCTTGGAGAAACCATGAGACCCAGGTCCTCCAGAACCAACGTGTCACCCACAGCCGTGCAATGAGAGAACGCATCCAACATCCTGCACCCTTGAACCGGCGTGACTTCTCTGGCTTGAAGCCATGCACGCTGGAGATCACAGGCTCACAGCAGCAGAAGGTGGCAGGACAAAATGACCCCGGCAGCACACATTCACTCCAGCCCTTAAACCTGTAGCGTTTCCTTGGCAGCCAACTCCCTTCTTTCTGCATGGTTGGGCCCAAAGACCTCCGGGAAGAGCGTCAAACCTCAGGGAATGCTATGCCGACCTGGTATAGCAATGACGCTGGGCTGTCCTAAGGAACACCTTAACATCCTCAACATAGGGGCAATGAGGCCACACAGGGACAAAACATCCCAACGGCTCCAAATCGGTCCCAGTGAGAAGACACCATCCTGTGCCGTGAAGGCACCATTCGCTGGAACAAGGATCCGCCGTGAAGCACATTGAGAAAGGAGAGGAAAAGGTTGGCATGGTCCACGAATGTGCACCTGTATTCCTTCCCTACACGGGACTCCAAATGCTCCTGAAGATATCCCAAAAGAGTTCCAGGAACCCTATGTCCACCGACCATCTATCCACCCAACAGTAAGCCTGTGGGCTTAGCCAACACTCTCACGTGTATTTCCCGCTCGCCTTGCCTTCCTCTCTCCACCAGGATCCAAACGAATCCACCCCTCACCTAAGTAGCTTGATATCCCCTGGATTTGCCTAAGGCATTTTCCAACCTCTCCACACACAACACACAAGCAGGACACAACCCAAGGAGGCGCCATCAGCGTCGCCCAAATCCCGGGGACAGTGGCCCATTTCATTTCCCCTGACCATCAGGGCAAACCTAAACTATATCCCACCTCCCAAGCTGAACAGGACATAGAGGCCTGGCCTGGCCAGGACTCCTTCTCTGACCCTGAGTGCAGAGACTTCTGTTTCCTTGCGGGAACAAGGCAACGGCCTGAGCTTGAGGGTGGCCTGTAGATCTCAATGGCAAGCCAGAGGAGTACCAGTGGCTCACGCTTCCTTTCGCACCCGCACGCTGACCGCAGCAGGGGATAGCAGTTCTGGCTAGACTCAGGTGCCCAGAGACGTCAAGTTGTCCTTAGCCCTCCCATGTAGATGGACATCCCAGGCTCCTTTCCACATGGCTCTTTCTGCACGAGAAGCCCGCCACCCTCAACTTGAACAATGTTGCTGTGCACGCCCACAGTAGCAAATGCAACATGGACCTCTCCCTAATTTTCCTTTGGGAGCCACGTGCTGGACCTCAGTTAGGATGAGAAGACGGTAGGTATTGCTCATTCATTTTGTTTAGATTTCCAAGGAATGCATTTATGGGAGTCATCACTGATCCACGCTCCTACTCAAAGGCTGGACGTGCAAAGTCGCGGACTGTCAGCAAGCTCAATCCTCTCAGCAGTAGGGAGCGGCCAGACTCGAGCCACGGGGCAGGAAGTGCACCCAAGTCTCAAGGCATCGGAGCTCGGGTGCCCCAGGAAGAGCACAGAATGTGACGGTGTAGTCTCGTGGCACAAGTCTCCGTGGCCAAACATCTATGTTTCTTCAAAGAAGTTCCGTTTACCCCCACAAGGTTTCTACCAGGAACCTTGTCGAGCCAGAGGCGATGCCCTTCGATCACACAGAAATCTATTGGCATTGGAGATATTCCAATGCCCAAACTGGCAGGGTAAACCCTTGCAGCAACTGGGTTACTTGCCCTGGCGCCTTGTATTTTCGCCCCCGGGCCCGTCAGTGACATGACCGCGGAGTAACCTGAGACCCATTCATTTGTTCAGAGTTCCAAGCAGTGCATTTATGGGAGTCATCATCAATCCACCTGCTCAAAGGCTGCACGTTCAAAGTCGCAGGCTCCACCACGGGGCAGCCACCGATCTCAAGCATGTCAGCAGTCAGGAGCGGCCAGAGCCGACCCACGGGGCTGCAAATGGATCTAAGGATCATGGCATCATATCTGGGGTGCCCCTGGAAGAGCCAAGAAGGTGAGGGTGTAGTCACAGTGCACAAGTCCCCGTGGCCAAACATCTAGGTTTCTGCAAAGAAGTTCCACTCAACACCACAAGGTTCCTACGAGGATCGTCAAGGACTTCACGCCAAAACCACTCTGACACTCTTTCGCCTCGCCTTGCCTCACCTTGCCACACTGTCCTCACCTCGCCAGGTGTCACGGACTATACAGAGGGCCACATGCTGCTGCAGGTGTTTGTTCCCTGGCACTCCACCACCTGCCTCAGGGTGACAGAACACAGGGATGTTTGAGAAAAGTGAAGGGGCGCACAGAGGCAAAGGGTGATACCGCCCAGCGATGTGCACTATATCTCCCCTCAACATTTAATTTGCAGCCCATCATGTCTGTGTGTCCACAGCCAAACGTGAATGCATCGTGGCACAGATGCCTTCAGAGCACACGGGCATCAGCACAAAGAGCAGGGCCGTCCATCAACCCCCTGGTATGGGCCTTGAACTTCCCCGCCTGAGCCACCTCCCCGCCGACACAGCATAGGGATGTCATCCTGAACCGCTGAGACACCCTCAGGGGAACTGGGATTACTCAGCGGAAGAGCCACTGCCCTCTGGACCACCAAACCAATCCTGGTGCATACGCTTCCACACAATGGACTCACCCTCAAGGGGAAATGTGATCCCTGAGATCTTCCACAAGGGAACGGCCCTTGGCCAAATGGGACGACCTCCAACAAAAGCAGCTTGTAGGGACCGGTGACAAAACGCACCAGAGGAACTCCTGGACTGAACAATGGAGATTCACCTGCAGCCATACTTCCTGGCCTGCTGCCAAGACTGGCAACCTACCCTTGGCCCACACACAAAGCTAATGGCATGGGAATCATTCCGACGCCCAATGTGGCGGGGCAAACCCTTGCAGCAATTGTGTAACTTGCAGTGGTGTCTGGTACTTTCACACTCTGGGTCCATCAGTGACGTGACATTGGGGAAACCCTGGGGCCCAGGTCCTCTACAAGCCACTTGTTACCCACAGCCATGCAACGACAGAACCCAGACAACAGCCTAGACACTTGAACTGGTATGACTTGTCTCTCCTTTGGCCAGGCTCGCCGGATACCACAGTCTCGGTGTACCAGCGGTGGCAGGAAAAATGACACCCACACCACACATCCTCTCCTGCCCTTAAACCTGTAGCCTTTCCTTGGCAGCCGACTCCCTTGTTTCTGCATGGTTGCCCCCAATGACCTCCGGGTACAGCTCCAATCCTCAGGGAACGCTATGAGGGCCGGGTATAGAAACGATGCTTGGCTGTCCTCAGGAACACCTTCACATCTTCAACACAGGGGGAACGTGGCCAGACAGGGACAAAACACCCCAAGGCCTCCAAATCGGCCCCCATGAGAAGGCACCATACTGTGCCATGAAGGCAACCATTCACTGGCACAAGGACCCGCCATGAAGCAAATCGACCAAGGAGAGGAAAGAGGCGGGACAGTCCACAACTGTGCTCCCGTATTCCCTCCCTACACGTGCCTCCAGATGCTCCTGAGGGAATCCCAAATGTGTTCTGGGAACCCCATGGCCACCGTCGATGTATCCACCCACCAGTAAACCTGTGGGGTTAGCCAGCCATCTCACGTGTCTCTTTCACCCGCCTTGCCTTACTCTCTCTCTACCGGGATCCCAACGTGTCACGGCAAGATGCCAGAGCCACCCCTCACCAAAGAAGCTTGCCGTGACCAAGTCTGACTAAGGCATTTTTCAGCCCCTTCACACAGCACGCACAAGCAGGACACAACCCGAGGAGGAGCCATCAGATTGGCCAAACTCCCAGGAACAGTGACCCATTTGATTTCTCCCCTCATCAGGAGAAACCTAAACTGCATCTGGTCTCCCACGCAGAACATGACAAAGAAGCCTGCCCTAGGCCTGGAATCCTCTTCTGACCCTAAGGCTACAAACGTCAGTTTCTTTGAGGCCACAAGGCAATGACCAGCAGGTGGGGGCAGCCTGTAGAACCCAAGTGCAGGCGGCAGAACCAGCAATGGCTCACGCTTCCTCTCCTACCTGCATGCTGAACCGTGGCAGGGGACAGCAGTCCTGGCTAGATCAAGGAACCCAGAGACGGCACGCTGTTCCAAGCCTTCCCACCTGCATTGGCATCCCAGGCTCCTTTCCCAATGGCTCTTCTCCCCATGAGATGACCACAACCCTCAACTTGAACAACGTGGCTGTGGACACCCACGGCCACAAATGCAACGTGAACCTCTCCCTACTTTCCTTTTGGGAGCCACGTGCTGGACCTCAGTTCCAACGAGGAGACGGTACGGATTTCTCACTCATTTTGTTCAGATTTCCAAGGAATGCATTTGTGGGAGTCATCATCGATCCAAGCACATGCTTGAACGGTGGACATGCAAAGTTGCAGATTCCACCACGGGACGGCCAGCGAGCTGAATCATATCAGCCTACAGAAGTGGCCAGAGCCGAGCCATGGGTCAGGAAATGCAGCCAGTTCTCAGGGCATCAAAGCTCGTGTTCCCCGAGAAAAGACCAGAAGGTGAGGGTGTAGCCCCGGTGCACACGTTCCTGTCGCCAAACCTTTAGGTTTAGCAAAGAAGTGTCGCTTACCGCAACAAGGGTTAAAGCAGGATCCTCATGGAATGCACGCCAACACCCCTCCGAGACTCCTTCGCCTGGCCTCGCCTTGCCACACCGTCCTCACTTCAACGGGTATCAGGGATTATACGGATGGCCCCAGGCTGCTGCTGGCATTCCTTTCCTGGCATTCCACCTGGCTCGGGGTGAGAGAACACACACATGCTTGAGGAGGGTGCACGTGCGCACCGAGGGAAAGGGCGATACCACCCAGCGATGTGTGTTCTATCTCTCCTCAACATTTCATTTGCTGTCCATCTTGCCTGTGTGTCCACAGCCAAACGTGAAAGCATTGTGTCACAGGCGCCTTCAGAGCGTGCGGCCATCAGGACAAAGAGTGCCGCTGACCAAGAACCCCCTGTTCTCGGACCATGAAATTCCTCTCCTGAGCCATCTGCCCTCCATCACAGCAAAAGGATGTCTTCCTGTTCCCCTGAGACACCCTCAGGACAACAGGGCCCCCTCAGCCTAAGAGCAAGTGCCCTCTATGGGAACAAACACGCCTTTGGCACTTATGATTGAACACAGTGGACACGCTCTCAAGGGGAGAGATCTTCCATAAGGGAAGGGCCATTGGCCGAATATGATGTCCTCCATCAAAAGCGGCGCGTAGGGACCCATGAAAAAGGGCACCTGAGGAACCCCTGGACTGATCAAGGGAGACTCACCAGCAGGTATACTTCCTCATATCCTGCCAAGTCAGAGGAACTTCTCTAGGACCGCAACCAAAGCTAATGGCAAGGGAGCCATTCCAATTCCCAAAGTGGCGGGCCAAACCCTTGCAGCAACTGGGTAACTTACCGTAGCACCTTGCACATTTGCATTCTTCCCTTCAAGGACAAGACCTTGGAGAAACCATGAGACCCAGGTCCTCCAGAACCAACGTGTCACCCACAGCCGTGCAATGAGAGAACGCATCCAACATCCTGCACCCTTGAACCGGCGTGACTTCTCTGGCTTGAAGCCATGCACGCTGGAGATCACAGGCTCACAGCAGCAGAAGGTGGCAGGACAAAATGACCCCGGCAGCACACATTCACTCCAGCCCTTAAACCTGTAGCGTTTCCTTGGCAGCCAACTCCCTTCTTTCTGCATGGTTGGGCCCAAAGACCTCCGGGAAGAGCGCCAAACCTCAGGGAATGCTATGCCGACCTGGTATAGCAATGACGCTGGGCTGTCCTAAGGAACACCTTAACATCCTCAACATAGGGGCAATGAGGCCACACAGGGACAAAACATCCCAACGGCTCCAAATCGGTCCCAGTGAGAAGACACCATCCTGTGCCGTGAAGGCACCATTCGCTGGAACAAGGATCCGCCGTGAAGCACATTGAGAAAGGAGAGGAAAAGGTTGGCATGGTCCACGAATGTGCACCTGTATTCCTTCCCTACACGGGACTCCAAATGCTCCTGAAGATATCCCAAAAGAGTTCCGGGAACCCTATGTCCACCGACCATCTATCCACCCAACAGTAAGCCTGTGGGCTTAGCCAACACTCTCACGTGTATTTCCCGCTCGCCTTGCCTTCCTCTCTCCACCAGGATCCAAACGAATCCACCCCTCACCTAAGTAGCTTGATATCCCCTGGATTTGCCTAAGGCATTTTCCAACCTCTCCACACACAACACACAAGCAGGACACAACCCAAGGAGGCGCCATCAGCGTCGCCCAAATCCCGGGGACAGTGGCCCATTTCATTTCCCCCGACCATCAGGGCAAACCTAAACTATATCCCACCTCCCAAGCTGAACAGGACATAGAGGCCTGGCCTGGCCAGGACTCCTTCTCTGACCCTGAGGGCAGAGACTTCTGTTTCCTTGCGGGAACAAGGCAACGGCCTGAGCTTGAGGGTGGCCTGTAGATCTCAATGGCAAGCCAGAGGAGTACCAGTGGCTCACGCTTCCTTTCGCACCCGCACGCTGACCGCGGCAGGGGATAGCAGTTCTGGCTAGACTCAGGTGCCCAGAGACGTCAAGTTGTCCTTAGCCCTCCCATGTAGATGGACATCCCAGGCTCCTTTCCACATGGCTCTTTCTGCACGAGAAGCCCGCCACCCTCAACTTGAACAATGTTGCTGCGCACGCCCACAGTAGCAAATGCAACATGGACCTCTCCCTAATTTTCCTTTGGGAGCCACGTGCTGGATCTCAGTTAGGATGAGAAGACGGTAGGTATTGCTCATTCATTTTGTTTAGATTTCCAAGGAATGCATTTATGGGAGTCATCACTGATCCACGCTCCTGCTCAAAGGCTGGACATGCAAAGTCGCGGAATGTCAGCAAGCTCAATCCTCTCAGCAGTAGGGAGCGGCCAGACTCGAGCCACGAGGCAGGAAGTGCACCCAAGTCTCAGGGCATCGGAGCTCGGGTGCCCCAGGAAGAGCACAGAATGTGACGGTGTAGTCTCGCGGTACAAGTCTCCATGGCCAAACATCTATGTTTCTTCAAATAAGTTCCGTTTACCCCCACAAGGTTTCTACCAGGAAACTTGTCGAGCTAGAGGCGATGCCCTTCGACCACACAGAAATCTATTGGCATTGGAGATATTCCAATGCCCAAACTGGCAGGGTAAACCCTTGCAGCAACTGGGTTACTTGCCCTGGTGCCTTGTATTTTCGCCCCCGGGCCCGTCAGTGACATGACCGCGGAGAAACCTGAGACCCATTCATTTGTTCAGAGTTCCAAGCAGTGCATTTATGGGAGTCATCATCAATCCACCTGCTCAAAGGCTGCACGTTCAAAGTCGCAGGCTCCACCACGGGGCAGCCACCGATCTCAAGCATGTCAGCAGTCAGGAGCGGCCAGAGCCGACCCACGGGGCTGCAAATGGATCTAAGGATCATGGCATCATATTTGGGGTGCCCCTGGAAGAGCCAAGAAGGTGAGGGTGTAGTCTCAGTGCACAAGTCCCCGTGGCCAAACATCTAGGTTTCTGCAAAGAAGTTCCACTCACCACCACAAGGTTCCTACGAGGATCGTCAAGGACTTCACGCCAAAACCACTCTGACACTCTTTCGCCTCGCCTTGCCTCACCTTGCCACACTGTCCTCACCTCGCCAGGTGTCACGACAGAGGGCCACATGCTGCTGCAGGTGTTTGTTCCCTGGCACTCCACCACCTGCCTCAGGGTGACAGAACACAGGGATGTTTGAGAAAAGTGAAGGGGCACACAGAGGCAAAGGGTGATACCGCCCAGCGATGTGCACTATATCTCCCCTCAACATTTAATTTGCAGCCCATCATGTCTGTGTGTCCACAGCCAAACGTGAATGCATCGTGGCACAGATGCCTTCAGAGCACACGGGCATCAGCACAAAGAGCAGGGCCGTCCATCAACCCCCTGGTATGGGCCTTGAACTTCCCCGCCTGAGCCACCTCCCCGCCGACACAGCATAGGGATGTCATCCTGAACCGCTGAGACACCCTCAGGGGAACTGGGATTACTCAGCGGAAGAGCCACTGCCCTCTGGAGAACCAAACCAATCCTGGTGCATACGCTTCCACACAATGGACTCACCCTCAAGGGGAAATGTGATCCCTGAGATCTTCCACAAGGGAACGGCCCTTGGCCAAATGGGACGACCTCCAACAAAAGCAGCTTGTAGGGACCGGTGACAAAACGCACCAGAGGAACTCCTGGACTGAACAATGGAGATTCACCTGCAGCCATACTTCCTGGCCTGCTGCCAAGACTGGCAACCTACCCTTGGCCCACACACAAAGCTAATGGCATGGGAATCATTCCGACGCCCAATGTGGCGGGGCAAACCCTTGCAGCAATTGTGTAACTTGCAGTGGTGTCTGGTACTTTCACACTCTGGGCCCATCAGTGACGTGACATTGGGGAAACCCTGGGGCCCAGGTCCTCTACAAGCCACTTGTTACCCACAGCCATGCAACGACAGAACCCAGACAACAGCCTAGACACTTGAACTGGTATGACTTGTCTCTCCTTTGGCCAGGCTCGCCGGATACCACAGTCTCGGTGTACCAGCGGTGGCAGGAAAAATGACACCCACACCACACATCCTCTCCTGCCCTTAAACCTGTAGCCTTTCCTTGGCAGCCGACTCCCTTGTTTCTGCATGGTTGCCCCCAATGACCTCTGGGTACAGCTCCAATCCTCAGGGAACGCTATGAGGGCCGGGTATAGAAACGATGCTTGGCTGTCCTCAGGAACACCTTCACATCTTCAACACAGGGGGAACGTGGCCAGACAGGGACAAAACACCCCAAGGCCTCCAAATCGGCCCCCATGAGAAGGCACCATACTGTGCCATGAAGGCAACCATTCACTGGCACAAGGACCCGCCATGAAGCAAATCGACCAAGGAGAGGAAAGAGGCGGGACAGTCCACAACTGTGCTCCCGTATTCCCTCCCTACACGTGCCTCCAGATGCTCCTGAGGGAATCCCAAATGTGTTCTGGGAACCCCATGGCCACCGTCGATGTATCCACCCACCAGTAAACCTGTGGGGTTAGCCAGCCATCTCACGTGTCTCTTTCACCCGCCTTGCCTTACTCTCTCTCTACCGGGATCCCAACGTGTCACGGCAAGATGCCAGAGCCACCCCTCACCAAAGAAGCTTGCCGTGACCAAGTCTGACTAAGGCATTTTTCAGCCCCTTCACACAGCACGCACAAGCAGGACACAACCCGAGGAGGAGCCATCAGATTGGCCAAACTCCCAGGAACAGTGACCCATTTGATTTCTCCCCTCATCAGGAGAAACCTAAACTGCATCTGGTCTCCCACGCAGAACATGACAAAGAAGCCTGCCCTAGGCCTGGAATCCTCTTCTGACCCTGAGCCTACAAACGTCAGTTTCTTTGAGGCCACAAGGCAATGACCAGCAGGTGGGGGCAGCCTGTAGAACCCAAGTGCAGGCGGCAGAACCAGCAATGGCTCACGCTTCCTCTCCTACCTGCATGCTGAACCGTGGCAGGGGACAGCAGTCCTGGCTAGATCAAGGAACCCAGAGACGGCACGCTGTTCCAAGCCTTCCCACCTGCATTGGCATCCCAGGCTCCTTTCCCAATGGCTCTTCTCCCCATGAGATGACCACAACCCTCAACTTGAACAACGTGGCTGTGGACACCCACGACCACAAATGCAACGTGAACCTCTCCCTACTTTCCTTTTGGGAGCCACGTGCTGGACCTCAGTTCCAACGAGGAGACGGTAGGGATTTCTCACTCATTTTGTTCAGATTTCCAAGGAATGCATTTGTGGGAGTCATCATCGATCCAAGCACATGCTCGAACGGTGGACATGCAAAGTTGCAGATTCCACCACGGGACGGCCAGCGAGCTGAATCATATCAGCCTACAGAAGTGGCCAGAGCCGAGCCATGGGTCAGGAAATGCAGCCAGTTCTCAGGGCATCAAAGCTCGTGTTCCCCGAGAAAAGACCAGAAGGTGAGGGTGTAGCCCCGGTGCACACGTTCCTGTCGCCAAACCTTTAGGTTTAGCAAAGAAGTGTCGCTTACCGCAACAAGGGTTAAAGCAGGATCCTCATGGAATGCACGCCAACACCCCTCCGAGACTCCTTCGCCTGGCCTCGCCTTGCCACACCGTCCTCACTTCAACGGGTATCAGGGATTATACGGATGGCCCCAGGCTGCTGCTGGCATTCCTTTCCTGGCATTCCACCTGGCTCGGGGTGAGAGAACACACACATGCTTGAGGAGGGTGCACGTGCGCACCGAGGGAAAGGGCGATACCACCCAGCGATGTGTGTTCTATCTCTCCTCAACATTTCATTTGCTGTCCATCTTGCCTGTGTGTCCACAGCCAAACGTGAAAGCATTGTGTCACAGGCGCCTTCAGAGCGTGCGGCCATCAGGACAAAGAGTGCCGCTGACCAAGAACCCCCTGTTCTCGGACCATGAAATTCCTCTCCTGAGCCATCTGCCCTCCATCACAGCAAAAGGATGTCTTCCTGTTCCCCTGAGACACCCTCAGGACAACAGGGCCCCCTCAGCCTAAGAGCAAGTGCCCTCTATGGGAACAAACACGCCTTTGGCACTTATGATTAAACACAGTGGACACGCTCTCAAGGGGAGAGATCTTCCATAAGGGAAGGGCCATTGGCCGAATATGATGTCCTCCATCAAAAGCGGCGCGTAGGGACCCATGAAAAAGGGCACCTGAGGAACCCCTGGACTGATCAAGGGAGACTCACCAGCAGGTATACTTCCTCATCTCCTGCCAAGTCAGAGGAACTTCCCTAGGACCGCAACCAAAGCTAATGGCAAGGGAGCCATTCCAATGCCCAAAGTGGCGGGCCAAACCCTTGCAGCAACTGGGTAACTTACCGTAGCACCTTGCGCATTTGCATTCTTCCCTTCAAGGACAAGACCTTGGAGAAACCATGAGACCCAGGTCCTCCAGAACCAACGTGTCACCCACAGCCGTGCAATGAGAGAACGCATCCAACATCCTGCACCCTTGAACCGGCGTGACTTCTCTGGCTTGAAGCCATGCACGCTGGAGATCACAGGCTCACAGCAGCAGAAGGTGGCAGGACAAAATGACCCCGGCAGCACACATTCACTCCAGCCCTTAAACCTGTAGCGTTTCCTTGGCAGCCAACTCCCTTCTTTCTGCATGGTTGGGCCCAAAGACCTCCGGGAAGAGCGCCAAACCTCAGGGAATGCTATGCCGACCTGGTATAGCAATGACGCTGGGCTGTCCTAAGGAACACCTTAACATCCTCAACATAGGGGCAATGAGGCCACACAGGGACAAAACATCCCAACGGCTCCAAATCGGTCCCAGTGAGAAGACACCATCCTGTGCCGTGAAGGCACCATTCGCTGGAACAAGGATCCGCCGTGAAGCACATTGAGAAAGGAGAGGAAAAGGTTGGCATGGTCCACGAATGTGCACCTGTATTCCTTCCCTACACGGGACTCCAAATGCTCCTGAAGATATCCCAAAAGAGTTCCGGGAACCCTATGTCCACCGACCATCTATCCACCCAACAGTAAGCCTGTGGGCTTAGCCAACACTCTCACGTGTATTTCCCGCTCGCCTTGCCTTCCTCTCTCCACCAGGATCCAAACGAATCCACCCCTCACCTAAGTAGCTTGATATCCCCTGGATTTGCCTAAGGCATTTTCCAACCTCTCCACACACAACACACAAGCAGGACACAACCCAAGGAGGCGCCATCAGCGTCGCCCAAATCCCGGGGACAGTGGCCCATTTCATTTCCCCCGACCATCAGGGCAAACCTAAACTATATCCCACCTCCCAAGCTGAACAGGACATAGAGGCCTGGCCTGGTCAGGACTCCTTCTCTGACCCTGAGGGCAGAGACTTCTGTTTCCTTGCGGGAACAAGGCAACGGCCTGAGCTTGAGGGTGGCCTGTAGATCTCAATGGCAAGCCAGAGGAGTACCAGTGGCTCACGCTTCCTTTCGCACCCGCACGCTGACCGCAGCAGGGGATAGCAGTTCTGGCTAGACTCAGGTGCCCAGAGACGTCAAGTTGTCCTTAGCCCTCCCATGTAGATGGACATCCCAGGCTCCTTTCCACATGGCTCTTTCTGCACGAGAAGCCCGCCACCCTCAACTTGAACAATGTTGCTGCGCACACCCACAGTAGCAAATGCAACATGGACCTCTCCCTAATTTTCCTTTGGGAGCCACGTGCTGGATCTCAGTTAGGATGAGAAGACGGTAGGTATTGCTCATTCATTTTGTTTAGATTTCCAAGGAATGCATTTATGGGAGTCATCACTGATCCACGCTCCTGCTCAAAGGCTGGACATGCAAAGTCGCGGACTGTCAGCAAGCTCAATCCTCTCAGCAGTAGGGAGCGGCCAGACTCGAGCCACGGGGCAGGAAGTGCACCCAAGTCTCAGGGCATCGGAGCTCGGGTGCCCCAGGAAGAGCACAGAATGTGACGGTGTAGTCTCGCGGCACAAGTCTCCATGGCCAAACATCTATGTTTCTTCAAATAAGTTCCGTTTACCCCCACAAGGTTTCTACCAGGAAACTTGTCGAGCTAGAGGCGATGCCCTTCGATCACACAGAAATCTATTGGCATTGGAGATATTCCAATGCCCAAACTGGCAGGGTAAACCCTTGCAGCAACTGGGTTACTTGCCCTGGCGCCTTGTATTTTCGCCCCCGGGCCCGTCAGTGACATGACCGCGGAGAAACCTGAGACCCATTCATTTGTTCAGAGTTCCAAGCAGTGCATTTATGGGAGTCATCATCAATCCACCTGCTCAAAGGCTGCACGTTCAAAGTCGCAGGCTCCACCACGGGGCAGCCACCGATCTCAAGCATGTCAGCAGTCAGGAGCGGCCAGAGCCGACCCACGGGGCTGCAAATGGATCTAAGGATCATGGCATCATATCTGGGGTGCCCCTGGAAGAGCCAAGAAGCTGAGGGTGTAGTCTCAGTGCACAAGTCCCCGTGGCCAAACATCTAGGTTTCTGCAAAGAAGTTCCACTCACCACCACAAGGTTCCTACGAGGATCGTCAAGGACTTCACGCCAAAACCACTCTGACACTCTTTCGCCTCGCCTTGCCTCACCTTGCCACACTGTCCTCACCTCGCCAGGTGTCACGGACTATACAGAGGGCCACATGCTGCTGCAGGTGTTTGTTCCCTGGCACTCCACCACCTGCCTCAGGGTGACAGAACACAGGGATGTTTGAGAAAAGTGAAGGGGCGCACAGAGGCAAAGGGTGATACCGCCCAGCGATGTGCACTATATCTCCCCTCAACATTTAATTTGCAGCCCATCATGTCTGTGTGTCCACAGCCAAACGTGAATGCATCGTGGCACAGATGCCTTCAGAGCACACGGGCATCAGCACAAAGAGCAGGGCCGTCCATCAACCCCCTGGTATGGGCCTTGAACTTCCCCGCCTGAGCCACCTCCCCGCCGACACAGCATAGGGATGTCATCCTGAACCGCTGAGACACCCTCAGGGGAACTGGGATTACTCAGCGGAAGAGCCACTGCCCTCTGGACCACCAAACCAATCCTGGTGCATAGGCTTCCACACAATGGACTCACCCTCAAGGGGAAATGTGATCCCTGAGATCTTCCACAAGGGAACGGCCCTTGGCCAAATGGGACGACCTCCAACAAAAGCAGCTTGTAGGGACCGGTGACAAAACGCACCAGAGGAACTCCTGGACTGAACAATGGAGATTCACCTGCAGCCATACTTCCTGGCCTGCTGCCAAGACTGGCAACCTACCCTTGGCCCACACACAAAGCTAATGGCATGGGAATCATTCTGACGCCCAATGTGGCGGGGCAAACCCTTGCAGCAATTGTGTAACTTGCAGTGGTGTCTGGTACTTTCACACTCTTGGCCCATCAGTGACGTGACATTGGGGAAACCCTGAGGCCCAGGTCCTCTACAAGCCACTTGTTACCCACAGCCATGCAACGACAGAAGCCAGACAACAGCCTAGACACTTGAACCGGTATGACTTGTCTGGCCTGTGGCCAGGCTCGCCGGATACCACAGTCTCGGTGTACCAGCGGTGGCAGGAAAAATGACACCCACACCACACATCCTCTCCTGCCCTTAAACCTGTAGCCTTTCCTTGGCAGCCGACTCCCTTGTTTCTGCATGGTTGCGCCCAATGACCGCCGGGTACAGCTCCAATCCTCAGGGAACGCTATGAGGGCCGGGTATAGAAACGATGCTTGGCTGTCCTCAGGAACACCTTCACATCTTCAACACAGGGGGAACGTGGCCAGACAGGGACAAAACACCCCAAGGCCTCCAAATCGGCCCCCATGAGAAGACACCATACTGTGCCATGAAGGCAACCATTCGCTGGCACAAGGACCCGCCATGAAGCAAATCGACCAAGGAGAGGAAAGAGGCGGGACAGTCCACAACTGTGCTCCCGTATTCCCTCCCTACACGTGCCTCCAGATGCTCCTGAGGGAATCCCAAATGTGTTCTGGGAACCCCATGGCCACCGTCGATGTATCCACCCACCAGTAAACCTGTGGGCTTAGCCAGCCATCTCACGTGTCTCTTTCACTCGCCTTGCCTTACTCTCTCTCTCTACCGGGATCCCAACGTGTCACGGCAAGATGCCAGAGCCACCCCTCACCAAAGAAGCTTGCCGTGACCAAGTCTGACTAAGGCATTTTTCAGCCCCTTCACACAGCACGCACAAGCAGGACACAACCCGAGGAGGAGCCATCAGATTGGCCAAACTCCCAGGAACAGTGACCCATTTGATTTCTCCCCTCATCAGGAGAAACCTAAACTGCATCTGGTCTCCCACGCAGAACATGACAAAGAAGCCTGCCCTAGGCCTGGAATCCTCTTCTGACCCTGAGCCTACAAACGTCAGTTTCTTTGAGGCCACAAGGCAATGACCAGCAGGTGGGGGCAGCCTGTAGAACCCAAGTGCAGGCGGCAGAACCAGCAATGGCTCACGCTTCCTCTCCTACCTGCATGCTGAACCGTGGCAGGGGACAGCAGTCCTGGCTAGATCAAGGAACCCCGAGACGGCACGCTGTCCCAAGCCTTCCCACCTGCATTGGCATCCCAGGCTCCTTTCCCAATGGCTCTTCTCCCCATGAGATGACCACAACCCTCAACTTGAACAACGTGGCTGTGGACACCCACGGCCGCAAATGCAACGTGAACCTCTCCCTACTTTCCTTTTGGGAGCCACGTGCTGGACCTCAGTTCCAACGAGGAGACGGTAGGGATTTCTCACTCATTTTGTTCAGATTTCCAAGGAATGCATTTGTGGGAGTCATCATCGATCCAAGCACATGCTCGAACGGTGGACATGCAAAGTTGCAGATTCCATCACGGGACGGCCAGCGAGCTGAATCATATCAGCGTACAGAAGTGGCCAGAGCCGAGCCATGGGTCAGGAAATGCAGCCAGTTCTCAGGGCATCAAAGCTCGTGTTCCCCGAGAAAAGACCAGAAGGTGAGGGTGTAGCCCCGGTGCACACGTTCCTGTCGCCAAACCTTTAGGTTTAGCAAAGAAGTGTCGCTTACCGCAACAAGGGTTAAAGCAGGATCCTCATGGAATGCACGCCAACACCCCTCCGAGACTCCTTCGCCTGGCCTCGCCTTGCCACACCGTCCTCACTTCAACGGGTATCAGGGATTATACGGATGGCCCCAGGCTGCTGCTGGCATTCCTTCCCTGGCATTCCACCTGGCTCGGGGTGAGAGAACACACACATGCTTGAGGAGGGTGCACGTGCGCACCGAGGGAAAGGGCGATACCACCCAGCGATGTGTGTTCTATCTCTCCTCAACATTTCATTTGCTGTCCATCTTGCCTGTGTGTCCACAGCCAAACGTGAAAGCATTGTGTCACAGGCGCCTTCAGAGCGTGCGGCCATCAGGACAAAGAGTGCCGCTGACCAAGAACCCCCTGTTCTCGGACCATGAAATTCCTCTCCTGAGCCATCTGCCCTCCATCACAGCAAAAGGATGTCTTCCTGTTCCCCTGAGACACCCTCAGGACAACAGGGCCCCCTCAGCCTAAGAGCAAGTGCCCTCTATGGGAACAAACACGCCTTTGGCACTTATGATTAAACACAGTGGACACGCTCTCAAGGGGAGAGATCTTCCATAAGGGAAGGGCCCTTGGCCGAATATGATGTCCTCCATCAAAAGCGGCGCATAGGGACCCATGAAAAAGGGCACCTGAGGAACCCCCGGACTGATCAAGGGAGACTCACCAGCAGGTATACTTCCTCATCTCCTGCCAAGTCAGAGGAACTTCCCTAGGACCGCAACCAAAGCTAATGGCAAGGGAGCCATTCCAATGCCCAAAGTGGCGGGCCAAACCCTTGCAGCAACTGGGTAACTTACCGTAGCACCTTGCACATTTGCATTCTTCCCTTCAAGGACAAGACCTTGGAGAAACCATGAGACCCAGGTCCTCCAGAACCAACGTGTCACCCACAGCCGTGCAATGAGAGAACGCATCCAACATCCTGCACCCTTGAACCGGCGTGACTTCTCTGGCTTGAAGCCATGCACGCTGGAGATCACAGGCTCACAGCAGCAGAAGGTGGCAGGACAAAATGACCCCGGCAGCACACATTCACTCCAGCCCTTAAACCTGTAGCGTTTCCTTGGCAGCCAACTCCCTTCTTTCTGCATGGTTGGGCCCAAAGACCTCCGGGAAGAGCGCCAAACCTCAGGGAATGCTATGCCGACCTGGTATAGCAATGACGCTGGGCTGTCCTAAGGAACACCTTAACATCCTCAACATAGGGGCAATGAGGCCACACAGGGACAAAACATCCCAACGGCTCCAAATCGGTCCCAGTGAGAAGACACCATCCTGTGCCGTGAAGGCACCATTCGCTGGAACAAGGATCCGCCGTGAAGCACATTGAGAAAGGAGAGGAAAAGGTTGGCATGGTCCACGAATGTGCACCTGTATTCCTTCCCTACACGGGACTCCAAATGCTCCTGAAGATATCCCAAAAGAGTTCCGGGAACCCTATGTCCACCGACCATCTATCCACCCAACAGTAAGCCTGTGGGCTTAGCCAACACTCTCACGTGTATTTCCCGCTCGCCTTGCCTTCCTCTCTCCACCAGGATCCAAACGAATCCACCCCTCACCTAAGTAGCTTGATATCCCCTGGATTTGCCTAAGGCATTTTCCAACCTCTCCACACACAACACACAAGCAGGACACAACCCAAGGAGGCGCCATCAGCGTCGCCCAAATCCCGGGGACAGTGGCCCATTTCATTTCCCCTGACCATCAGGGCAAACCTAAACTATATCCCACCTCCCAAGCTGAACAGGACATAGAGGCCTGGCCTGGCCAGGACTCCTTCTCTGACCCTGAGGGCAGAGACTTCTGTTTCCTTGCGGGAACAAGGCAACGGCCTGAGCTTGAGGGTGGCCTGTAGATCTCAATGGCAAGCCAGAGGAGTACCAGTGGCTCACGCTTCCTTTCGCACCCGCACGCTGACCGCGGCAGGGGATAGCAGTTCTGGCTAGACTCAGGTGCCCAGAGACGTCAAGTTGTCCTTAGCCCTCCCATGTAGATGGACATCCCAGGCTCCTTTCCACATGGCTCTTTCTGCACGAGAAGCCCGCCACCCTCAACTTGAACAATGTTGCTGCGCACGCCCACAGTAGCAAATGCAACATGGACCTCTCCCTAATTTTCCTTTGGGAGCCACGTGCTGGATCTCAGTTAGGATGAGAAGACGGTAGGTATTGCTCATTCATTTTGTTTAGATTTCCAAGGAATGCATTTATGGGAGTCATCACTGATCCACGCTCCTGCTCAAAGGCTGGACATGCAAAGTCGCGGACTGTCAGCAAGCTCAATCCTCTCAGCAGTAGGGAGCGGCCAGACTCGAGCCACGGGGCAGGAAGTGCACCCAAGTCTCAGGGCATCGGAGCTCGGGTGCCCCAGGAAGAGCACAGAATGTGACGGTGTAGTCTCGCGGCACAAGTCTCCGTGGCCAAACATCTATGTTTCTTCAAAGAAGTTCCGTTTACCCCCACAAGGTTTCTACCAGGAACCTTGTCGAGCCAGAGGCGATGCCCTTCGATCACACAGAAATCTATTGGCATTGGAGATATTCCAATGCCCAAACTGGCAGGGCAAACCCTTGCAGCAACTGGGTTACTTGCCCTGGCGCCTTGTATTTTCGCCCCCGGGCCCGTCAGTGACATGACCGCGGAGAAACCTGAGACCCATTCATTTGTTCAGAGTTCCAAGCAGTGCATTTATGGGAGTCATCATCAATCCACCTGCTCAAAGGCTGCACGTTCAAAGTCGCAGGCTCCACCGCGGGGCAGCCACCGATCTCAAGCATGTCAGCAGTCAGGAGCGGCCAGAGCCGACCCACGGGGCTGCAAATGGATCTAAGGATCATGGCATCATATCTGGGGTGCCCCTGGAAGAGCCAAGAAGGTGAGGGTGTAGTCTCAGTGCACAAGTCCCCGTGGCCAAACATCTAGGTTTCTGCAAAGAAATTCCGCTCACCACCACAAGGTTCCTACTAGGATACTAAAGGACTTCACGCCAAAACCACTCTGACACTCTTTCGCCTCGCCTTGCCTCACCTTGCCACACTGTCCTCACCTCGCCAGGTGTCACGGACTATACAGAGGGCCACATGCTGCTGCAGGTGTTTGTTCCCTGGCACTCCACCACCTGCCTCAGGGTGACAGAACACAGGGATGTTTGAGAAAAGTGAAGGGGCGCACAGAGGCAAAGGGTGATACCGCCCAGCGATGTGCACTATATCTCCCCTCAACATTTAATTTGCAGCCCATCATGTCTGTGTGTCCACAGCCAAACGTGAATGCATCGTGGCACAGATGCCTTCAGAGCACACGGGCATCAGCACAAAGAGCAGGGCCGTCCATCAACCCCCTGGTATGGGCCTTGAACTTCCCCACCTGAGCCACCTCCCCGCCGACACAGCATAGGGATGTCATCCTGAACCGCTGAGACACCCTCAGGGGAACTGGGATTACTCAGCGGAAGAGCCACTGCCCTCTGGACCACCAAACCAATCCTGGTGCATACGCTTCCACACAATGGACTCACCCTCAAGGGGAAATGTGATCCCTGAGATCTTCCACAAGGGAACGGCCCTTGGCCAAATGGGACGACCTCCAACAAAAGCAGCTTGTAGGGACCGGTGACAAAACGCACCAGAGGAACTCCTGGACTGAACAATGGAGATTCACCTGCAGCCATACTTCCTGGCCTGCTGCCAAGACTGGCAACCTACCCTTGGCCCACACACAAAGCTAATGGCATGGGAATCATTCTGACGCCCAATGTGGCGGGGCAAACCCTTGCAGCAATTGTGTAACTTGCAGTGGTGTCTGGTACTTTCACACTCTTGGCCCATCAGTGACGTGACATTGGGGAAACCCTGAGGCCCAGGTCCTCTACAAGCCACTTGTTACCCACAGCCATGCAACGACAGAAGCCAGACAACAGCCTAGACACTTGAACCGGTATGACTTGTCTGGCCTGTGGCCAGGCTCGCCGGATACCACAGTCTCGGTGTACCAGCGGTGGCAGGAAAAATGACACCCACACCACACATCCTCTCCTGCCCTTAAACCTGTAGCCTTTCCTTGGCAGCCGACTCCCTTGTTTCTGCATGGTTGCGCCCAATGACCGCCGGGTACAGCTCCAATCCTCAGGGAACGCTATGAGGGCCGGGTATAGAAACGATGCTTGGCTGTCCTCAGGAACACCTTCACATCTTCAACACAGGGGGAACGTGGCCAGACAGGGACAAAACACCCCAAGGCCTCCAAATCGGCCCCCATGAGAAGACACCATACTGTGCCATGAAGGCAACCATTCGCTGGCACAAGGACCCGCCATGAAGCAAATCGACCAAGGAGAGGAAAGAGGCGGGACAGTCCACAACTGTGCTCCCGTATTCCCTCCCTACACGTGCCTCCAGATGCTCCTGAGGGAATCCCAAATGTGTTCTGGGAACCCCATGGCCACCGTCGATGTATCCACCCACCAGTAAACCTGTGGGCTTAGCCAGCCATCTCACGTGTCTCTTTCACTCGCCTTGCCTTACTCTCTCTCTCTACCGGGATCCCAACGTGTCACGGCAAGATGCCAGAGCCACCCCTCACCAAAGAAGCTTGCCGTGACCAAGTCTGACTAAGGCATTTTTCAGCCCCTTCACACAGCACGCACAAGCAGGACACAACCCGAGGAGGAGCCATCAGATTGGCCAAACTCCCAGGAACAGTGACCCATTTGATTTCTCCCCTCATCAGGAGAAACCTAAACTGCATCTGGTCTCCCACGCAGAACATGACAAAGAAGCCTGCCCTAGGCCTGGAATCCTCTTCTGACCCTGAGCCTACAAACGTCAGTTTCTTTGAGGCCACAAGGCAATGACCAGCAGGTGGGGGCAGCCTGTAGAACCCAAGTGCAGGCGGCAGAACCAGCAATGGCTCACGCTTCCTCTCCTACCTGCATGCTGAACCGTGGCAGGGGACAGCAGTCCTGGCTAGATCAAGGAACCCCGAGACGGCACGCTGTCCCAAGCCTTCCCACCTGCATTGGCATCCCAGGCTCCTTTCCCAATGGCTCTTCTCCCCATGAGATGACCACAACCCTCAACTTGAACAACGTGGCTGTGGACACCCACGGCCGCAAATGCAACGTGAACCTCTCCCTACTTTCCTTTTGGGAGCCACGTGCTGGACCTCAGTTCCAACGAGGAGACGGTAGGGATTTCTCACTCATTTTGTTCAGATTTCCAAGGAATGCATTTGTGGGAGTCATCATCGATCCAAGCACATGCTCGAACGGTGGACATGCAAAGTTGCAGATTCCATCACGGGACGGCCAGCGAGCTGAATCATATCAGCGTACAGAAGTGGCCAGAGCCGAGCCATGGGTCAGGAAATGCAGCCAGTTCTCAGGGCATCAAAGCTCGTGTTCCCCGAGAAAAGACCAGAAGGTGAGGGTGTAGCCCCGGTGCACACGTTCCTGTCGCCAAACCTTTAGGTTTAGCAAAGAAGTGTCGCTTACCGCAACAAGGGTTAAAGCAGGATCCTCATGGAATGCACGCCAACACCCCTCCGAGACTCCTTCGCCTGGCCTCGCCTTGCCACACCGTCCTCACTTCAACGGGTATCAGGGATTATACGGATGGCCCCAGGCTGCTGCTGGCATTCCTTCCCTGGCATTCCACCTGGCTCGGGGTGAGAGAACACACACATGCTTGAGGAGGGTGCACGTGCGCACCGAGGGAAAGGGCGATACCACCCAGCGATGTGTGTTCTATCTCTCCTCAACATTTCATTTGCTGTCCATCTTGCCTGTGTGTCCACAGCCAAACGTGAAAGCATTGTGTCACAGGCGCCTTCAGAGCGTGCGGCCATCAGGACAAAGAGTGCCGCTGACCAAGAACCCCCTGTTCTCGGACCATGAAATTCCTCTCCTGAGCCATCTGCCCTCCATCACAGCAAAAGGATGTCTTCCTGTTCCCCTGAGACACCCTCAGGACAACAGGGCCCCCTCAGCCTAAGAGCAAGTGCCCTCTATGGGAACAAACACGCCTTTGGCACTTATGATTAAACACAGTGGACACGCTCTCAAGGGGAGAGATCTTCCATAAGGGAAGGGCCCTTGGCCGAATATGATGTCCTCCATCAAAAGCGGCGCATAGGGACCCATGAAAAAGGGCACCTGAGGAACCCCCGGACTGATCAAGGGAGACTCACCAGCAGGTATACTTCCTCATCTCCTGCCAAGTCAGAGGAACTTCCCTAGGACCGCAACCAAAGCTAATGGCAAGGGAGCCATTCCAATGCCCAAAGTGGCGGGCCAAACCCTTGCAGCAACTGGGTAACTTACCGTAGCACCTTGCACATTTGCATTCTTCCCTTCAAGGACAAGACCTTGGAGAAACCATGAGACCCAGGTCCTCCAGAACCAACGTGTCACCCACAGCCGTGCAATGAGAGAACGCATCCAACATCCTGCACCCTTGAACCGGCGTGACTTCTCTGGCTTGAAGCCATGCACGCTGGAGATCACAGGCTCACAGCAGCAGAAGGTGGCAGGACAAAATGACCCCGGCAGCACACATTCACTCCAGCCCTTAAACCTGTAGCGTTTCCTTGGCAGCCAACTCCCTTCTTTCTGCATGGTTGGGCCCAAAGACCTCCGGGAAGAGCGCCAAACCTCAGGGAATGCTATGCCGACCTGGTATAGCAATGACGCTGGGCTGTCCTAAGGAACACCTTAACATCCTCAACATAGGGGCAATGAGGCCACACAGGGACAAAACATCCCAACGGCTCCAAATCGGTCCCAGTGAGAAGACACCATCCTGTGCCGTGAAGGCACCATTCGCTGGAACAAGGATCCGCCGTGAAGCACATTGAGAAAGGAGAGGAAAAGGTTGGCATGGTCCACGAATGTGCACCTGTATTCCTTCCCTACACGGGACTCCAAATGCTCCTGAAGATATCCCAAAAGAGTTCCGGGAACCCTATGTCCACCGACCATCTATCCACCCAACAGTAAGCCTGTGGGCTTAGCCAACACTCTCACGTGTATTTCCCGCTCGCCTTGCCTTCCTCTCTCCACCAGGATCCAAACGAATCCACCCCTCACCTAAGTAGCTTGATATCCCCTGGATTTGCCTAAGGCATTTTCCAACCTCTCCACACACAACACACAAGCAGGACACAACCCAAGGAGGCGCCATCAGCGTCGCCCAAATCCCGGGGACAGTGGCCCATTTCATTTCCCCCGACCATCAGGGCAAACCTAAACTATATCCCACCTCCCAAGCTGAACAGGACATAGAGGCCTGGCCTGGCCAGGACTCCTTCTCTGACCCTGAGGGCAGAGACTTCTGTTTCCTTGCGGGAACAAGGCAACGGCCTGAGCTTGAGGGTGGCCTGTAGATCTCAATGGCAAGCCAGAGGAGTACCAGTGGCTCACGCTTCCTTTCGCACCCGCACGCTGACCGCGGCAGGGGATAGCAGTTCTGGCTAGACTCAGGTGCCCAGAGACGTCAAGTTGTCCTTAGCCCTCCCATGTAGATGGACATCCCAGGCTCCTTTCCACATGGCTCTTTCTGCACGAGAAGCCCGCCACCCTCAACTTGAACAATGTTGCTGCGCACGCCCACAGTAGCAAATGCAACATGGACCTCTCCCTAATTTTCCTTTGGGAGCCACGTGCTGGATCTCAGTTAGGATGAGAAGACGGTAGGTATTGCTCATTCATTTTGTTTAGATTTCCAAGGAATGCATTTATGGGAGTCATCACTGATCCACGCTCCTGCTCAAAGGCTGGACATGCAAAGTCGCGGACTGTCAGCAAGCTCAATCCTCTCAGCAGTAGGGAGCGGCCAGACTCGAGCCACGGGGCAGGAAGTGCACCCAAGTCTCAGGGCATCGGAGCTCGGGTGCCCCAGGAAGAGCACAGAATGTGACGGTGTAGTCTCGCGGCACAAGTCTCCGTGGCCAAACATCTATGTTTCTTCAAAGAAGTTCCGTTTACCCCCACAAGGTTTCTACCAGGAACCTTGTCGAGCCAGAGGCGATGCCCTTCGATCACACAGAAATCTATTGGCATTGGAGATATTCCAATGCCCAAACTGGCAGGGCAAACCCTTGCAGCAACTGGGTTACTTGCCCTGGCGCCTTGTATTTTCGCCCCCGGGCCCGTCAGTGACATGACCGCGGAGAAACCTGAGACCCATTCATTTGTTCAGAGTTCCAAGCAGTGCATTTATGGGAGTCATCATCAATCCACCTGCTCAAAGGCTGCACGTTCAAAGTCGCAGGCTCCACCGCGGGGCAGCCACCGATCTCAAGCATGTCAGCAGTCAGGAGCGGCCAGAGCCGACCCACGGGGCTGCAAATGGATCTAAGGATCATGGCATCATATCTGGGGTGCCCCTGGAAGAGCCAAGAAGGTGAGGGTGTAGTCTCAGTGCACAAGTCCCCGTGGCCAAACATCTAGGTTTCTGCAAAGAAATTCCGCTCACCACCACAAGGTTCCTACTAGGATACTAAAGGACTTCACGCCAAAACCACTCTGACACTCTTTCGCCTCGCCTTGCCTCACCTTGCCACACTGTCCTCACCTCGCCAGGTGTCACGGACTATACAGAGGGCCACATGCTGCTGCAGGTGTTTGTTCCCTGGCACTCCACCACCTGCCTCAGGGTGACAGAACACAGGGATGTTTGAGAAAAGTGAAGGGGCGCACAGAGGCAAAGGGTGATACCGCCCAGCGATGTGCACTATATCTCCCCTCAACATTTAATTTGCAGCCCATCATGTCTGTGTGTCCACAGCCAAACGTGAATGCATCGTGGCACAGATGCCTTCAGAGCACACGGGCATCAGCACAAAGAGCAGGGCCGTCCATCAACCCCCTGGTATGGGCCTTGAACTTCCCCGCCTGAGCCACCTCCCCGCCGACACAGCATAGGGATGTCATCCTGAACCGCTGAGACACCCTCAGGGGAACTGGGATTACTCAGCGGAAGAGCCACTGCCCTCTGGACCACCAAACCAATCCTGGTGCATACGCTTCCACACAATGGACTCACCCTCAAGGGGAAATGTGATCCCTGAGATCTTCCACAAGGGAACGGCCCTTGGCCAAATGGGACGACCTCCAACAAAAGCAGCTTGTAGGGACCGGTGACAAAACGCACCAGAGGAACTCCTGGACTGAACAATGGAGATTCACCTGCAGCCATACTTCCTGGCCTGCTGCCAAGACTGGCAACCTACCCTTGGCCCACACACAAAGCTAATGGCATGGGAATCATTCTGACGCCCAATGTGGCGGGGCAAACCCTTGCAGCAATTGTGTAACTTGCAGTGGTGTCTGGTACTTTCACACTCTTGGCCCATCAGTGACGTGACATTGGGGAAACCCTGAGGCCCAGGTCCTCTACAAGCCACTTGTTACCCACAGCCATGCAACGACAGAAGCCAGACAACAGCCTAGACACTTGAACCGGTATGACTTGTCTGGCCTGTGGCCAGGCTCGCCGGATACCACAGTCTCGGTGTACCAGCGGTGGCAGGAAAAATGACACCCACACCACACATCCTCTCCTGCCCTTAAACCTGTAGCCTTTCCTTGGCAGCCGACTCCCTTGTTTCTGCATGGTTGCGCCCAATGACCGCCGGGTACAGCTCCAATCCTCAGGGAACGCTATGAGGGCCGGGTATAGAAACGATGCTTGGCTGTCCTCAGGAACACCTTCACATCTTCAACACAGGGGGAACGTGGCCAGACAGGGACAAAACACCCCAAGGCCTCCAAATCGGCCCCCATGAGAAGACACCATACTGTGCCATGAAGGCAACCATTCGCTGGCACAAGGACCCGCCATGAAGCAAATCGACCAAGGAGAGGAAAGAGGCGGGACAGTCCACAACTGTGCTCCCGTATTCCCTCCCTACACGTGCCTCCAGATGCTCCTGAGGGAATCCCAAATGTGTTCTGGGAACCCCATGGCCACCGTCGATGTA
Organism: Balaenoptera acutorostrata; assembly: GCF_949987535.1. Classification (NCBI taxonomy): domain Eukaryota; kingdom Metazoa; phylum Chordata; class Mammalia; order Artiodactyla; family Balaenopteridae; genus Balaenoptera; species Balaenoptera acutorostrata. Next base: position 56,856,339 of record NC_080066.1, on the reverse strand, counting down.
TCCACCCACCAGTAAACCTGTGGGCTTAGCCAGCCATCTCACGTGTCTCTTTCACTCGCCTTGCCTTACTCTCTCTCTCTACCGGGATCCCAACGTGTCACGGCAAGATGCCAGAGCCACCCCTCACCAAAGAAGCTTGCCGTGACCAAGTCTGACTAAGGCATTTTTCAGCCCCTTCACACAGCACGCACAAGCAGGACACAACCCGAGGAGGAGCCATCAGATTGGCCAAACTCCCAGGAACAGTGACCCATTTGATTTCTCCCCTCATCAGGAGAAACCTAAACTGCATCTGGTCTCCCACGCAGAACATGACAAAGAAGCCTGCCCTAGGCCTGGAATCCTCTTCTGACCCTGAGCCTACAAACGTCAGTTTCTTTGAGGCCACAAGGCAATGACCAGCAGGTGGGGGCAGCCTGTAGAACCCAAGTGCAGGCGGCAGAACCAGCAATGGCTCACGCTTCCTCTCCTACCTGCATGCTGAACCGTGGCAGGGGACAGCAGTCCTGGCTAGATCAAGGAACCCCGAGACGGCACGCTGTCCCAAGCCTTCCCACCTGCATTGGCATCCCAGGCTCCTTTCCCAATGGCTCTTCTCCCCATGAGATGACCACAACCCTCAACTTGAACAACGTGGCTGTGGACACCCACGGCCGCAAATGCAACGTGAACCTCTCCCTACTTTCCTTTTGGGAGCCACGTGCTGGACCTCAGTTCCAACGAGGAGACGGTAGGGATTTCTCACTCATTTTGTTCAGATTTCCAAGGAATGCATTTGTGGGAGTCATCATCGATCCAAGCACATGCTCGAACGGTGGACATGCAAAGTTGCAGATTCCATCACGGGACGGCCAGCGAGCTGAATCATATCAGCGTACAGAAGTGGCCAGAGCCGAGCCATGGGTCAGGAAATGCAGCCAGTTCTCAGGGCATCAAAGCTCGTGTTCCCCGAGAAAAGACCAGAAGGTGAGGGTGTAGCCCCGGTGCACACGTTCCTGTCGCCAAACCTTTAGGTTTAGCAAAGAAGTGTCGCTTACCGCAACAAGGGTTAAAGCAGGATCCTCATGGAATGCACGCCAACACCCCTCCGAGACTCCTTCGCCTGGCCTCGCCTTGCCACACCGTCCTCACTTCAACGGGTATCAGGGATTATACGGATGGCCCCAGGCTGCTGCTGGCATTCCTTCCCTGGCATTCCACCTGGCTCGGGGTGAGAGAACACACACATGCTTGAGGAGGGTGCACGTGCGCACCGAGGGAAAGGGCGATACCACCCAGCGATGTGTGTTCTATCTCTCCTCAACATTTCATTTGCTGTCCATCTTGCCTGTGTGTCCACAGCCAAACGTGAAAGCATTGTGTCACAGGTGCCTTCAGAGCGTGCGGCCATCAGGACAAAGAGTGCCGCTGACCAAGAACCCCCTGTTCTCGGACCATGAAATTCCTCTCCTGAGCCATCTGCCCTCCATCACAGCAAAAGGATGTCTTCCTGTTCCCCTGAGACACCCTCAGGACAACAGGGCCCCCTCAGCCTAAGAGCAAGTGCCCTCTATGGGAACAAACACGCCTTTGGCACTTATGATTAAACACAGTGGACACGCTCTCAAGGGGAGAGATCTTCCATAAGGGAAGGGCCCTTGGCCGAATATGATGTCCTCCATCAAAAGCGGCGCATAGGGACCCATGAAAAAGGGCACCTGAGGAACCCCCGGACTGATCAAGGGAGACTCACCAGCAGGTATACTTCCTCATCTCCTGCCAAGTCAGAGGAACTTCCCTAGGACCGCAACCAAAGCTAATGGCAAGGGAGCCATTCCAATGCCCAAAGTGGCGGGCCAAACCCTTGCAGCAACTGGGTAACTTACCGTAGCACCTTGCACATTTGCATTCTTCCCTTCAAGGACAAGACCTTGGAGAAACCATGAGACCCAGGTCCTCCAGAACCAACGTGTCACCCACAGCCGTGCAATGAGAGAACGCATCCAACATCCTGCACCCTTGAACCGGCGTGACTTCTCTGGCTTGAAGCCATGCACGCTGGAGATCACAGGCTCACAGCAGCAGAAGGTGGCAGGACAAAATGACCCCGGCAGCACACATTCACTCCAGCCCTTAAACCTGTAGCGTTTCCTTGGCAGCCAACTCCCTTCTTTCTGCATGGTTGGGCCCAAAGACCTCCGGGAAGAGCGCCAAACCTCAGGGAATGCTATGCCGACCTGGTATAGCAATGACGCTGGGCTGTCCTAAGGAACACCTTAACATCCTCAACATAGGGGCAATGAGGCCACACAGGGACAAAACATCCCAACGGCTCCAAATCGGTCCCAGTGAGAAGACACCATCCTGTGCCGTGAAGGCACCATTCGCTGGAACAAGGATCCGCCGTGAAGCACATTGAGAAAGGAGAGGAAAAGGTTGGCATGGTCCACGAATGTGCACCTGTATTCCTTCCCTACACGGGACTCCAAATGCTCCTGAAGATATCCCAAAAGAGTTCCGGGAACCCTATGTCCACCGACCATCTATCCACCCAACAGTAAGCCTGTGGGCTTAGCCAACACTCTCACGTGTATTTCCCGCTCGCCTTGCCTTCCTCTCTCCACCAGGATCCAAACGAATCCACCCCTCACCTAAGTAGCTTGATATCCCCTGGATTTGCCTAAGGCATTTTCCAACCTCTCCACACACAACACACAAGCAGGACACAACCCAAGGAGGCGCCATCAGCGTCGCCCAAATCCCGGGGACAGTGGCCCATTTCATTTCCCCCGACCATCAGGGCAAACCTAAACTATATCCCACCTCCCAAGCTGAACAGGACATAGAGGCCTGGCCTGGCCAGGACTCCTTCTCTGACCCTGAGGGCAGAGACTTCTGTTTCCTTGCGGGAACAAGGCAACGGCCTGAGCTTGAGGGTGGCCTGTAGATCTCAATGGCAAGCCAGAGGAGTACCAGTGGCTCACGCTTCCTTTCGCACCCGCACACTGACCGCGGCAGGGGATAGCAGTTCTGGCTAGACTCAGGTGCCCAGAGACGTCAAGTTGTCCTTAGCCCTCCCATGTAGATGGACATCCCAGGCTCCTTTCCACATGGCTCCTTCTGCACGAGAAGCCCGCCACCCTCAACTTGAACAATGTTGCTGCGCACGCCCACAGTAGCAAATGCAACATGGACCTCTCCCTAATTTTCCTTTGGGAGCCACGTGCTGGATCTCAGTTAGGATGAGAAGACGGTAGGTATTGCTCATTCATTTTGTTTAGATTTCCAAGGAATGCATTTATGGGAGTCATCACTGATCCACGCTCCTGCTCAAAGGCTGGACATGCAAAGTCGCGGACTGTCAGCAAGCTCAATCCTCTCAGCAGTAGGGAGCGGCCAGACTCGAGCCACGGGGCAGGAAGTGCACCCAAGTCTCAGGGCATCGGAGCTCGGGTGCCCCAGGAAGAGCACAGAATGTGACGGTGTAGTCTCGTGGCACAAGTCTCCGTGGCCAAACATCTATGTTTCTTCAAAGAAGTTCCGTTTACCCCCACAAGGTTTCTACCAGGAACCTTGTCGAGCCAGAGGCGATGCCCTTCGATCACACAGAAATCTATTGGCATTGGAGATATTCCAATGCCCAAACTGGCAGGGCAAACCCTTGCAGCAACTGGGTTACTTGCCCTGGCGCCTTGTATTTTCGCCCCCGGGCCCGTCAGTGACATGACCGCGGAGAAACCTGAGACCCATTCATTTGTTCAGAGTTCCAAGCAGTGCATTTATGGGAGTCATCATCAATCCACCTGCTCAAAGGCTGCACGTTCAAAGTCGCAGGCTCCACCGCGGGGCAGCCACCGATCTCAAGCATGTCAGCAGTCAGGAGCGGCCAGAGCCGACCCACGGGGCTGCAAATGGATCTAAGGATCATGGCATCATATCTGGGGTGCCCCTGGAAGAGCCAAGAAGGTGAGGGTGTAGTCTCAGTGCACAAGTCCCCGTGGCCAAACATCTAGGTTTCTGCAAAGAAATTCCGCTCACCACCACAAGGTTCCTACTAGGATACTAAAGGACTTCACGCCAAAACCACTCTGACACTCTTTCGCCTCGCCTTGCCTCACCTTGCCACACTGTCCTCACCTCGCCAGGTGTCACGGACTATACAGAGGGCCACATGCTGCTGCAGGTGTTTGTTCCCTGGCACTCCACCACCTGCCTCAGGGTGACAGAACACAGGGATGTTTGAGAAAAGTGAAGGGGCGCACAGAGGCAAAGGGTGATACCGCCCAGCGATGTGCACTATATCTCCCCTCAACATTTAATTTGCAGCCCATCATGTCTGTGTGTCCACAGCCAAACGTGAATGCATCGTGGCACAGATGCCTTCAGAGCACACGGGCATCAGCACAAAGAGCAGGGCCGTCCATCAACCCCCTGGTATGGGCCTTGAACTTCCCCGCCTGAGCCACCTCCCCGCCGACACAGCATAGGGATGTCATCCTGAACCGCTGAGACACCCTCAGGGGAACTGGGATTACTCAGCGGAAGAGCCACTGCCCTCTGGACCACCAAACCAATCCTGGTGCATACGCTTCCACACAATGGACTCACCCTCAAGGGGAAATGTGATCCCTGAGATCTTCCACAAGGGAACGGCCCTTGGCCAAATGGGACGACCTCCAACAAAAGCAGCTTGTAGGGACCGGTGACAAAACGCACCAGAGGAACTCCTGGACTGAACAATGGAGATTCACCTGCAGCCATACTTCCTGGCCTGCTGCCAAGACTGGCAACCTACCCTTGGCCCACACACAAAGCTAATGGCATGGGAATCATTCTGACGCCCAATGTGGCGGGGCAAACCCTTGCAGCAATTGTGTAACTTGCAGTGGTGTCTGGTACTTTCACACTCTTGGCCCATCAGTGACGTGACATTGGGGAAACCCTGAGGCCCAGGTCCTCTACAAGCCACTTGTTACCCACAGCCATGCAACGACAGAAGCCAGACAACAGCCTAGACACTTGAACCGGTATGACTTGTCTGGCCTGTGGCCAGGCTCGCCGGATACCACAGTCTCGGTGTACCAGCGGTGGCAGGAAAACTGACACCCACACCACACATCCTCTCCTGCCCTTAAACCTGTAGCCTTTCCTTGGCAGCCGACTCCCTTGTTTCTGCATGGTTGCGCCCAATGACCGCCGGGTACAGCTCCAATCCTCAGGGAACGCTATGAGGGCCGGGTATAGAAACGATGCTTGGCTGTCCTCAGGAACACCTTCACATCTTCAACACAGGGGGAACGTGGCCAGACAGGGACAAAACACCCCAAGGCCTCCAAATCGGCCCCCATGAGAAGACACCATACTGTGCCATGAAGGCAACCATTCGCTGGCACAAGGACCCGCCATGAAGCAAATCGACCAAGGAGAGGAAAGAGGCGGGACAGTCCACAACTGTGCTCCCGTATTCCCTCCCTACACGTGCCTCCAGATGCTCCTGAGGGAATCCCAAATGTGTTCTGGGAACCCCATGGCCACCGTCGATGTATCCACCCACCAGTAAACCTGTGGGCTTAGCCAGCCATCTCACGTGTCTCTTTCACTCGCCTTGCCTTACTCTCTCTCTCTACCGGGATCCCAACGTGTCACGGCAAGATGCCAGAGCCACCCCTCACCAAAGAAGCTTGCCGTGACCAAGTCTGACTAAGGCATTTTTCAGCCCCTTCACACAGCACGCACAAGCAGGACACAACCCGAGGAGGAGCCATCAGATTGGCCAAACTCCCAGGAACAGTGACCCATTTGATTTCTCCCCTCATCAGGAGAAACCTAAACTGCATCTGGTCTCCCACGCAGAACATGACAAAGAAGCCTGCCCTAGGCCTGGAATCCTCTTCTGACCCTGAGCCTACAAACGTCAGTTTCTTTGAGGCCACAAGGCAATGACCAGCAGGTGGGGGCAGCCTGTAGAACCCAAGTGCAGGCGGCAGAACCAGCAATGGCTCACGCTTCCTCTCCTACCTGCATGCTGAACCGTGGCAGGGGACAGCAGTCCTGGCTAGATCAAGGAACCCCGAGACGGCACGCTGTCCCAAGCCTTCCCACCTGCATTGGCATCCCAGGCTCCTTTCCCAATGGCTCTTCTCCCCATGAGATGACCACAACCCTCAACTTGAACAACGTGGCTGTGGACACCCACGGCCGCAAATGCAACGTGAACCTCTCCCTACTTTCCTTTTGGGAGCCACGTGCTGGACCTCAGTTCCAACGAGGAGACGGTAGGGATTTCTCACTCATTTTGTTCAGATTTCCAAGGAATGCATTTGTGGGAGTCATCATCGATCCAAGCACATGCTCGAACGGTGGACATGCAAAGTTGCAGATTCCATCACGGGACGGCCAGCGAGCTGAATCATATCAGCGTACAGAAGTGGCCAGAGCCGAGCCATGGGTCAGGAAATGCAGCCAGTTCTCAGGGCATCAAAGCTCGTGTTCCCCGAGAAAAGACCAGAAGGTGAGGGTGTAGCCCCGGTGCACACGTTCCTGTCGCCAAACCTTTAGGTTTAGCAAAGAAGTGTCGCTTACCGCAACAAGGGTTAAAACAGGATCCTCATGGAATGCACGCCAACACCCCTCCGAGACTCCTTCGCCTGGCCTCGCCTTGCCACACCGTCCTCACTTCAACGGGTATCAGGGATTATACGGATGGCCCCAGGCTGCTGCTGGCATTCCTTCCCTGGCATTCCACCTGGCTCGGGGTGAGAGAACACACACATGCTTGAGGAGGGTGCACGTGCGCACCGAGGGAAAGGGCGATACCACCCAGCGATGTGTGTTCTATCTCTCCTCAACATTTCATTTGCTGTCCATCTTGCCTGTGTGTCCACAGCCAAACGTGAAAGCATTGTGTCACAGGCGCCTTCAGAGCGTGCGGCCATCAGGACAAAGAGTGCCGCTGACCAAGAACCCCCTGTTCTCGGACCATGAAATTCCTCTCCTGAGCCATCTGCCCTCCATCACAGCAAAAGGATGTCTTCCTGTTCCCCTGAGACACCCTCAGGACAACAGGGCCCCCTCAGCCTAAGAGCAAGTGCCCTCTATGGGAACAAACACGCCTTTGGCACTTATGATTAAACACAGTGGACACGCTCTCAAGGGGAGAGATCTTCCATAAGGGAAGGGCCCTTGGCCGAATATGATGTCCTCCATCAAAAGCGGCGCATAGGGACCCATGAAAAAGGGCACCTGAGGAACCCCCGGACTGATCAAGGGAGACTCACCAGCAGGTATACTTCCTCATCTCCTGCCAAGTCAGAGGAACTTCCCTAGGACCGCAACCAAAGCTAATGGCAAGGGAGCCATTCCAATGCCCAAAGTGGCGGGCCAAACCCTTGCAGCAACTGGGTAACTTACCGTAGCACCTTGCACATTTGCATTCTTCCCTTCAAGGACAAGACCTTGGAGAAACCATGAGACCCAGGTCCTCCAGAACCAACGTGTCACCCACAGCCGTGCAATGAGAGAACGCATCCAACATCCTGCACCCTTGAACCGGCGTGACTTCTCTGGCTTGAAGCCATGCACGCTGGAGATCACAGGCTCACAGCAGCAGAAGGTGGCAGGACAAAATGACCCCGGCAGCACACATTCACTCCAGCCCTTAAACCTGTAGCGTTTCCTTGGCAGCCAACTCCCTTCTTTCTGCATGGTTGGGCCCAAAGACCTCCGGGAAGAGCGCCAAACCTCAGGGAATGCTATGCCGACCTGGTATAGCAATGACGCTGGGCTGTCCTAAGGAACACCTTAACATCCTCAACATAGGGGCAATGAGGCCACACAGGGACAAAACATCCCAACGGCTCCAAATCGGTCCCAGTGAGAAGACACCATCCTGTGCCGTGAAGGCACCATTCGCTGGAACAAGGATCCGCCGTGAAGCACATTGAGAAAGGAGAGGAAAAGGTTGGCATGGTCCACGAATGTGCACCTGTATTCCTTCCCTACACGGGACTCCAAATGCTCCTGAAGATATCCCAAAAGAGTTCCGGGAACCCTATGTCCACCGACCATCTATCCACCCAACAGTAAGCCTGTGGGCTTAGCCAACACTCTCACGTGTATTTCCCGCTCGCCTTGCCTTCCTCTCTCCACCAGGATCCAAACGAATCCACCCCTCACCTAAGTAGCTTGATATCCCCTGGATTTGCCTAAGGCATTTTCCAACCTCTCCACACACAACACACAAGCAGGACACAACCCAAGGAGGCGCCATCAGCGTCGCCCAAATCCCGGGGACAGTGGCCCATTTCATTTCCCCCGACCATCAGGGCAAACCTAAACTATATCCCACCTCCCAAGCTGAACAGGACATAGAGGCCTGGCCTGGCCAGGACTCCTTCTCTGACCCTGAGGGCAGAGACTTCTGTTTCCTTGCGGGAACAAGGCAACGGCCTGAGCTTGAGGGTGGCCTGTAGATCTCAATGGCAAGCCAGAGGAGTACCAGTGGCTCACGCTTCCTTTCGCACCCGCACGCTGACCGCGGCAGGGGATAGCAGTTCTGGCTAGACTCAGGTGCCCAGAGACGTCAAGTTGTCCTTAGCCCTCCCATGTAGATGGACATCCCAGGCTCCTTTCCACATGGCTCTTTCTGCACGAGAAGCCCGCCACCCTCAACTTGAACAATGTTGCTGCGCACGCCCACAGTAGCAAATGCAACATGGACCTCTCCCTAATTTTCCTTTGGGAGCCACGTGCTGGATCTCAGTTAGGATGAGAAGACGGTAGGTATTGCTCATTCATTTTGTTTAGATTTCCAAGGAATGCATTTATGGGAGTCATCACTGATCCACGCTCCTGCTCAAAGGCTGGACATGCAAAGTCGCGGACTGTCAGCAAGCTCAATCCTCTCAGCAGTAGGGAGCGGCCAGACTCGAGCCACGGGGCAGGAAGTGCACCCAAGTCTCAGGGCATCGGAGCTCGGGTGCCCCAGGAAGAGCACAGAATGTGACGGTGTAGTCTCGCGGCACAAGTCTCCGTGGCCAAACATCTATGTTTCTTCAAAGAAGTTCCGTTTACCCCCACAAGGTTTCTACCAGGAACCTTGTCGAGCCAGAGGCGATGCCCTTCGATCACACAGAAATCTATTGGCATTGGAGATATTCCAATGCCCAAACTGGCAGGGCAAACCCTTGCAGCAACTGGGTTACTTGCCCTGGCGCCTTGTATTTTCGCCCCCGGGCCCGTCAGTGACATGACCGCGGAGAAACCTGAGACCCATTCATTTGTTCAGAGTTCCAAGCAGTGCATTTATGGGAGTCATCATCAATCCACCTGCTCAAAGGCTGCACGTTCAAAGTCGCAGGCTCCACCGCGGGGCAGCCACCGATCTCAAGCATGTCAGCAGTCAGGAGCGGCCAGAGCCGACCCACGGGGCTGCAAATGGATCTAAGGATCATGGCATCATATCTGGGGTGCCCCTGGAAGAGCCAAGAAGGTGAGGGTGTAGTCTCAGTGCACAAGTCCCCGTGGCCAAACATCTAGGTTTCTGCAAAGAAATTCCGCTCACCACCACAAGGTTCCTACTAGGATACTAAAGGACTTCACGCCAAAACCACTCTGACACTCTTTCGCCTCGCCTTGCCTCACCTTGCCACACTGTCCTCACCTCGCCAGGTGTCACGGACTATACAGAGGGCCACATGCTGCTGCAGGTGTTTGTTCCCTGGCACTCCACCACCTGCCTCAGGGTGACAGAACACAGGGATGTTTGAGAAAAGTGAAGGGGCGCACAGAGGCAAAGGGTGATACCGCCCAGCGATGTGCACTATATCTCCCCTCAACATTTAATTTGCAGCCCATCATGTCTGTGTGTCCACAGCCAAACGTGAATGCATCGTGGCACAGATGCCTTCAGAGCACACGGGCATCAGCACAAAGAGCAGGGCCGTCCATCAACCCCCTGGTATGGGCCTTGAACTTCCCCGCCTGAGCCACCTCCCCGCCGACACAGCATAGGGATGTCATCCTGAACCGCTGAGACACCCTCAGGGGAACTGGGATTACTCAGCGGAAGAGCCACTGCCCTCTGGACCACCAAACCAATCCTGGTGCATACGCTTCCACACAATGGACTCACCCTCAAGGGGAAATGTGATCCCTGAGATCTTCCACAAGGGAACGGCCCTTGGCCAAATGGGACGACCTCCAACAAAAGCAGCTTGTAGGGACCGGTGACAAAACGCACCAGAGGAACTCCTGGACTGAACAATGGAGATTCACCTGCAGCCATACTTCCTGGCCTGCTGCCAAGACTGGCAACCTACCCTTGGCCCACACACAAAGCTAATGGCATGGGAATCATTCTGACGCCCAATGTGGCGGGGCAAACCCTTGCAGCAATTGTGTAACTTGCAGTGGTGTCTGGTACTTTCACACTCTTGGCCCATCAGTGACGTGACATTGGGGAAACCCTGAGGCCCAGGTCCTCTACAAGCCACTTGTTACCCACAGCCATGCAACGACAGAAGCCAGACAACAGCCTAGACACTTGAACCGGTATGACTTGTCTGGCCTGTGGCCAGGCTCGCCGGATACCACAGTCTCGGTGTACCAGCGGTGGCAGGAAAACTGACACCCACACCACACATCCTCTCCTGCCCTTAAACCTGTAGCCTTTCCTTGGCAGCGGACTCCCTTGTTTCTGCATGGTTGCGCCCAATGACCGCCGGGTACAGCTCCAATCCTCAGGGAACGCTATGAGGGCCGGGTATAGAAACGATGCTTGGCTGTCCTCAGGAACACCTTCACATCTTCAACACAGGGGGAACGTGGCCAGACAGGGACAAAACACCCCAAGGCCTCCAAATCGGCCCCCATGAGAAGACACCATACTGTGCCATGAAGGCAACCATTCGCTGGCACAAGGACCCGCCATGAAGCAAATCGACCAAGGAGAGGAAAGAGGCGGGACAGTCCACAACTGTGCTCCCGTATTCCCTCCCTACACGTGCCTCCAGATGCTCCTGAGGGAATCCCAAATGTGTTCTGGGAACCCCATGGCCACCGTCGATGTATCCACCCACCAGTAAACCTGTGGGCTTAGCCAGCCATCTCACGTGTCTCTTTCACTCGCCTTGCCTTACTCTCTCTCTCTACCGGGATCCCAACGTGTCACGGCAAGATGCCAGAGCCACCCCTCACCAAAGAAGCTTGCCGTGACCAAGTCTGACTAAGGCATTTTTCAGCCCCTTCACACAGCACGCACAAGCAGGACACAACCCGAGGAGGAGCCATCAGATTGGCCAAACTCCCAGGAACAGTGACCCATTTGATTTCTCCCCTCATCAGGAGAAACCTAAACTGCATCTGGTCTCCCACGCAGAACATGACAAAGAAGCCTGCCCTAGGCCTGGAATCCTCTTCTGACCCTGAGCCTACAAACGTCAGTTTCTTTGAGGCCACAAGGCAATGACCAGCAGGTGGGGGCAGCCTGTAGAACCCAAGTGCAGGCGGCAGAACCAGCAATGGCTCACGCTTCCTCTCCTACCTGCATGCTGAACCGTGGCAGGGGACAGCAGTCCTGGCTAGATCAAGGAACCCCGAGACGGCACGCTGTCCCAAGCCTTCCCACCTGCATTGGCATCCCAGGCTCCTTTCCCAATGGCTCTTCTCCCCATGAGATGACCACAACCCTCAACTTGAACAACGTGGCTGTGGACACCCACGGCCGCAAATGCAACGTGAACCTCTCCCTACTTTCCTTTTGGGAGCCACGTGCTGGACCTCAGTTCCAACGAGGAGACGGTAGGGATTTCTCACTCATTTTGTTCAGATTTCCAAGGAATGCATTTGTGGGAGTCATCATCGATCCAAGCACATGCTCGAACGGTGGACATGCAAAGTTGCAGATTCCATCACGGGACGGCCAGCGAGCTGAATCATATCAGCGTACAGAAGTGGCCAGAGCCGAGCCATGGGTCAGGAAATGCAGCCAGTTCTCAGGGCATCAAAGCTCGTGTTCCCCGAGAAAAGACCAGAAGGTGAGGGTGTAGCCCCGGTGCACACGTTCCTGTCGCCAAACCTTTAGGTTTAGCAAAGAAGTGTCGCTTACCGCAACAAGGGTTAAAGCAGGATCCTCATGGAATGCACGCCAACACCCCTCCGAGACTCCTTCGCCTGGCCTCGCCTTGCCACACCGTCCTCACTTCAACGGGTATCAGGGATTATACGGATGGCCCCAGGCTGCTGCTGGCATTCCTTCCCTGGCATTCCACCTGGCTCGGGGTGAGAGAACACACACATGCTTGAGGAGGGTGCACGTGCGCACCGAGGGAAAGGGCGATACCACCCAGCGATGTGTGTTCTATCTCTCCTCAACATTTCATTTGCTGTCCATCTTGCCTGTGTGTCCACAGCCAAACGTGAAAGCATTGTGTCACAGGCGCCTTCAGAGCGTGCGGCCATCAGGACAAAGAGTGCCGCTGACCAAGAACCCCCTGTTCTCGGACCATGAAATTCCTCTCCTGAGCCATCTGCCCTCCATCACAGCAAAAGGATGTCTTCCTGTTCCCCTGAGACACCCTCAGGACAACAGGGCCCCCTCAGCCTAAGAGCAAGTGCCCTCTATGGGAACAAACACGCCTTTGGCACTTATGATTAAACACAGTGGACACGCTCTCAAGGGGAGAGATCTTCCATAAGGGAAGGGCCCTTGGCCGAATATGATGTCCTCCATCAAAAGCGGCGCATAGGGACCCATGAAAAAGGGCACCTGAGGAACCCCCGGACTGATCAAGGGAGACTCACCAGCAGGTATACTTCCTCATCTCCTGCCAAGTCAGAGGAACTTCCCTAGGACCGCAACCAAAGCTAATGGCAAGGGAGCCATTCCAATGCCCAAAGTGGCGGGCCAAACCCTTGCAGCAACTGGGTAACTTACCGTAGCACCTTGCACATTTGCATTCTTCCCTTCAAGGACAAGACCTTGGAGAAACCATGAGACCCAGGTCCTCCAGAACCAACGTGTCACCCACAGCCGTGCAATGAGAGAACGCATCCAACATCCTGCACCCTTGAACCGGCGTGACTTCTCTGGCTTGAAGCCATGCACGCTGGAGATCACAGGCTCACAGCAGCAGAAGGTGGCAGGACAAAATGACCCCGGCAGCACACATTCACTCCAGCCCTTAAACCTGTAGCGTTTCCTTGGCAGCCAACTCCCTTCTTTCTGCATGGTTGGGCCCAAAGACCTCCGGGAAGAGCGCCAAACCTCAGGGAATGCTATGCCGACCTGGTATAGCAATGACGCTGGGCTGTCCTAAGGAACACCTTAACATCCTCAACATAGGGGCAATGAGGCCACACAGGGACAAAACATCCCAACGGCTCCAAATCGGTCCCAGTGAGAAGACACCATCCTGTGCCGTGAAGGCACCATTCGCTGGAACAAGGATCCGCCGTGAAGCACATTGAGAAAGGAGAGGAAAAGGTTGGCATGGTCCACGAATGTGCACCTGTATTCCTTCCCTACACGGGACTCCAAATGCTCCTGAAGATATCCCAAAAGAGTTCCGGGAACCCTATGTCCACCGACCATCTATCCACCCAACAGTAAGCCTGTGGGCTTAGCCAACACTCTCACGTGTATTTCCCGCTCGCCTTGCCTTCCTCTCTCCACCAGGATCCAAACGAATCCACCCCTCACCTAAGTAGCTTGATATCCCCTGGATTTGCCTAAGGCATTTTCCAACCTCTCCACACACAACACACAAGCAGGACACAACCCAAGGAGGCGCCATCAGCGTCGCCCAAATCCCGGGGACAGTGGCCCATTTCATTTCCCCCGACCATCAGGGCAAACCTAAACTATATCCCACCTCCCAAGCTGAACAGGACATAGAGGCCTGGCCTGGCCAGGACTCCTTCTCTGACCCTGAGGGCAGAGACTTCTGTTTCCTTGCGGGAACAAGGCAACGGCCTGAGCTTGAGGGTGGCCTGTAGATCTCAATGGCAAGCCAGAGGAGTACCAGTGGCTCACGCTTCCTTTCGCACCCGCACGCTGACCGCGGCAGGGGATAGCAGTTCTGGCTAGACTCAGGTGCCCAGAGACGTCAAGTTGTCCTTAGCCCTCCCATGTAGATGGACATCCCAGGCTCCTTTCCACATGGCTCTTTCTGCACGAGAAGCCCGCCACCCTCAACTTGAACAATGTTGCTGCGCACGCCCACAGTAGCAAATGCAACATGGACCTCTCCCTAATTTTCCTTTGGGAGCCACGTGCTGGATCTCAGTTAGGATGAGAAGACGGTAGGTATTGCTCATTCATTTTGTTTAGATTTCCAAGGAATGCATTTATGGGAGTCATCACTGATCCACGCTCCTGCTCAAAGGCTGGACATGCAAAGTCGCGGACTGTCAGCAAGCTCAATCCTCTCAGCAGTAGGGAGCGGCCAGACTCGAGCCACGGGGCAGGAAGTGCACCCAAGTCTCAGGGCATCGGAGCTCGGGTGCCCCAGGAAGAGCACAGAATGTGACGGTGTAGTCTCGCGGCACAAGTCTCCGTGGCCAAACATCTATGTTTCTTCAAAGAAGTTCCGTTTACCCCCACAAGGTTTCTACCAGGAACCTTGTCGAGCCAGAGGCGATGCCCTTCGATCACACAGAAATCTATTGGCATTGGAGATATTCCAATGCCCAAACTGGCAGGGCAAACCCTTGCAGCAACTGGGGTTACTTGCCCTGGCGCCTTGTATTTTCGCCCCCGGGCCCGTCAGGACATGACCGCGGAGAAACCTGAGACCCATTCATTTGTTCAGAGTTCCAAGCAGTGCATTTATGGGAGTCATCATCAATCCACCTGCTCAAAGGCTGCACGTTCAAAGTCGCAGGCTCCACCGCGGGGCAGCCACCGATCTCAAGCATGTCAGCAGTCAGGAGCGGCCATAGCCGACCCACGGGGCTGCAAATGGATCTAAGGATCATGGCATCATATCTGGGGTGCCCCTGGAAGAGCCAAGAAGGTGAGGGTGTAGTCTCAGTGCACAAGTCCCCGTGGCCAAACATCTAGGTTTCTGCAAAGAAATTCCGCTCACCACCACAAGGTTCCTACTAGGATACTAAAGGACTTCACGCCAAAACCACTCTGACACTCTTTCGCCTCGCCTTGCCTCACCTTGCCACACTGTCCTCACCTCGCCAGGTGTCACGGACTATACAGAGGGCCACATGCTGCTGCAGGTGTTTGTTCCCTGGCACTCCACCACCTGCCTCAGGGTGACAGAACACAGGGATGTTTGAGAAAAGTGAAGGGGCGCACAGAGGCAAAGGGTGATACCGCCCAGCGATGTGCACTATATCTCCCCTCAACATTTAATTTGCAGCCCATCATGTCTGTGTGTCCACAGTCAAACGTGAATGCATCGTGGCACAGATGCCTTCAGAGCACACGGGCATCAGCACAAAGAGCAGGGCCGTCCATCAACCCCCTGGTATGGGCCTTGAACTTCCCCGCCTGAGCCACCTCCCCGCCGACACAGCATAGGGATGTCATCCTGAACCGCTGAGACACCCTCAGGGGAACTGGGATTACTCAGCGGAAGAGCCACTGCCCTCTGGAGAACCAAACCAATCCTGGTGCATACGCTTCCACACAATGGACTCACCCTCAAGGGGAAATGTGATCCCTGAGATCTTCCACAAGGGAACGGCCCTTGGCCAAATGGGACGACCTCCAACAAAAGCAGCTTGTAGGGACCGGTGACAAAACGCACCCGAGGAACTCCTGGACTGAACAATGGAGATTCACCTGCAGCCATACTTCCTGGCCTGCTGCCAAGACTGGCAACCTACCCTTGGCCCACACACAAAGCTAATGGCATGGGTATCATTCTGACGCCCAATGTGGCGGGGAAAACCCTTGCAGCCATTGTGTAACTTGCAGTGGTGTCTGGTACTTTCACACTCTTGGCCCATCAGTGACGTGACATTGGGGAAACCCTGAGGCCCAGGTCCTCTACAAGCCACTTGTTACCCACAACCATGCAACGACAGAAGCCAGACAACAGCCTAGACACTTGAACCGGTATGACTTGTCTGGCCTGTGGCCAGGCTCGCCGGATACCACAGTCTCGGTGTACCAGCGGTGGCAGGAAAAATGACACCCACACCACACATCCTCTCCTGCCCTTAAACCTGTAGCCTTTCCTTGGCAGCCGACTCCCTTGTTTCTGCATGGTTGCGCCCAATGACCGCCGGGTACAGCTCCAATCCTCAGGGAACGCTATGAGGGCCGGGTATAGAAACGATGCTTGGCTGTCCTCAGGAACACCTTCACATCTTCAACACAGGGGGAACGTGGCCAGACAGGGACAAAACACCCCAAGGCCTCCAAATCGGCCCCCATGAGAAGACACCATACTGTGCCATGAAGGCAACCATTCGCTGGCACAAGGACCCGCCATGAAGCAAATCGACCAAGGAGAGGAAAGAGGCGGGACAGTCCACAACTGTGCTCCCGTATTCCCTCCCTACACGTGCCTCCAGATGCTCCTGAGGGAATCCCAAATGTGTTCTGGGAACCCCATGGCCACCGTCGATGTATCCACCCACCAGTAAACCTGTGGGCTTAGCCAGCCATCTCACGTGTCTCTTTCACTCGCCTTGCCTTACTCTCTCTCTCTACCGGGATCCCAACGTGTCACGGCAAGATGCCAGAGCCACCCCTCACCAAAGAAGCTTGCCGTGACCAAGTCTGACTAAGGCATTTTTCAGCCCCTTCACACAGCACGCACAAGCAGGACACAACCCGAGGAGGAGCCATCAGATTGGCCAAACTCCCAGGAACAGTGACCCATTTGATTTCTCCCCTCATCAGGAGAAACCTAAACTGCATCTGGTCTCCCACGCAGAACATGACAAAGAAGCCTGCCCTAGGCCTGGAATCCTCTTCTGACCCTGAGCCTACAAACGTCAGTTTCTTTGAGGCCACAAGGCAATGACCAGCAGGTGGGGGCAGCCTGTAGAACCCAAGTGCAGGCGGCAGAACCAGCAATGGCTCACGCTTCCTCTCCTACCTGCATGCTGAACCGTGGCAGGGGACAGCAGTCCTGGCTAGATCAAGGAACCCCGAGACGGCACGCTGTCCCAAGCCTTCCCACCTGCATTGGCATCCCAGGCTCCTTTCCCAATGGCTCTTCTCCCCATGAGATGACCACAACCCTCAACTTGAACAACGTGGCTGTGGACACCCACGGCCGCAAATGCAACGTGAACCTCTCCCTACTTTCCTTTTGGGAGCCACGTGCTGGACCTCAGTTCCAACGAGGAGACGGTAGGGATTTCTCACTCATTTTGTTCAGATTTCCAAGGAATGCATTTGTGGGAGTCATCATCGATCCAAGCACATGCTCGAACGGTGGACATGCAAAGTTGCAGTTTCCATCACGGGACGGCCAGCGAGCTGAATCATATCAGCGTACAGAAGTGGCCAGAGCCGAGCCATGGGTCAGGAAATGCAGCCAGTTCTCAGGGCATCAAAGCTCGTGTTCCCCGAGAAAAGACCAGAAGGTGAGGGTGTAGCCCCGGTGCACACGTTCCTGTCGCCAAACCTTTAGGTTTAGCAAAGAAGTGTCGCTTACCGCAACAAGGGTTAAAACAGGATCCTCATGGAATGCACGCCAACACCCCTCCGAGACTCCTTCGCCTGGCCTCGCCTTGCCACACCGTCCTCACTTCAACGGCTATCAGGGATTATACGGATGGCCCCAGGCTGCTGCTGGCATTCCTTCCCTGGCATTCCACCTGGCTCGGGGTGAGAGAACACACACATGCTTGAGGAGGGTGCACGTGCGCACCGAGGGAAAGGGCGATACCACCCAGCGATGTGTGTTCTATCTCTCCTCAACATTTCATTTGCTGTCCATCTTGCCTGTGTGTCCAGAGCCAAACGTGAAAGCATTGTGTCACAGGTGCCTTCAGAGCGTGCGGCCATCAGGACAAAGATTGCCGCCGACCAAGAACCCCCTGTTCTCGGACCATGAAATTCCTCTC
Source organism: Balaenoptera acutorostrata (assembly GCF_949987535.1). Taxonomy (NCBI): domain Eukaryota; kingdom Metazoa; phylum Chordata; class Mammalia; order Artiodactyla; family Balaenopteridae; genus Balaenoptera; species Balaenoptera acutorostrata. Next base: position 56,838,318 of record NC_080066.1, on the reverse strand, counting down.
CTGAGCCATCTGCCCTCCATCAGAGCAAAAGGATGTCTTCCTGTTCCCCTGAGACACCCTCAGGACAACAGGGCCCCCTCAGCCTAAGAGCAAGTGCCCTCTATGGGAACAAACACGCCTTTGGAACTTATGATTAAACACAGTGGACACGCTCTCAAGGGGAGAGATCTTCCATAAGGGAAGGGCCCTTGGCCGAATATGACGACCTCCATCAAAAGCGGCTCGTAGGGACCCGTGACAAAGGGCACCTGAGGAACCCCTGAACTGATCAAGGGAGACTCACGAGCAGGTGTACTTCCTCATCTCCTGCCACGTCACAGGAACTTCCCTAGGAACGCATCCAAAGCTAATGTCAAGGGAGCCATTCCAATGCCCAAAGTGGCGGGCCAAACCCTTGCAGCAACTGGGTAACTTATCGTAGCACCTTGCACATTCGCATTCTTCCCTTCAAGGACAAGACCTTGGAGAAACCATGAGACCCAGGTCCTCCAGAACCAACGTGTTACCCACAGCCGAGCAATGAGAGAACGCATCCAACATCCTGCACCCTTGAACCGGCATGACTTCTCTGGCTTGAAGCCATGCACGCTGGAGATCACAGGCTCACAGCACCAGAAGGTGGCAGGACAAAATGACCCCGGCAGCACACATTCACTCCAGCCCTTAAACCTGTAGCGTTTCCTTGGCAGCCAACTCCCTTCTTTCTGCATGGTTGGGCCCAAAGACCTCTGGGAAGAGCTCTAAACCTCAGGGAATGCTATGCCGACCTGGTATAGCAATGACGCTGGGCTGTCCTAAGGAACGCCTTAACATCCTCAACATAGGGGCAATGAGGCCACACAGGGACAAAACATCCCAACGGCTCCAAATCGGTCCCAGTGAGAAGACACCATCCTGTGCCATGAAGGCACCATGCGCTGGAACAAGGATCCGCCGTGAAGCATATTGAGAAAGGAGAGGAAAAGGTTGGGATGGTCCAGGAATATGGACCTGTATTCCTTCCCTACACGGGACTCCAAATGTTTCTGAAGATATCCCAAAAGAGTTCCGGGAACCCTATGTCCACCGACCATCTATCCAGCCAACAGTAAGCCTGTGGGCTTAGCCAACACTCTCAAGTGTACTTCCCAATCGCCTTGCCTTCCTCTCTCCACCAGGATCCAAAGGAATCCACCCCTCACCTAAGTAGCTTGATATACCCTGGATTTGCCTAAGGCATTTTCCAACCTCTCCACACACAACACACAAGCAGGACACAACCCAAGGAGGCGCCAACAGCGTCGCCCAAATCCCGGGGACAGTGGCCCATTTGATTTCCCCCGACCATCAGGGCAAGCCTAAACTATATCCCACCTCCCAAGCTGAACAGGACATAGAGGCCTGGCCTGGCCAGGACTCCTTCTCTGACCCTGAGTGCAGAGACTTCTGTTTCCTTGCGGGAACAAGGCAACGGCCTGAGCTTGAGGGTGGCCTGTAGATCTCAATGGCAAGCCAGAGGAGTACCAGTGGCTCACACTTCCTTTCGCACCCGAACGCTGACCGCGGCAGGGGATAGCAGTTCTGGCTAGATTCAGGTGCCCAAAGACGTCAAGTTGTCCTTAGCCTTCCCACGTAGATGGACATCCCAGGCTCCTTTCCACATGGCTCTTTCTGCACGAGAAGCCCACCACCCTCAACTTGAACAATGTTGCTGCGCACGCCCACAGTAGCAAATGCAACATGGACCTCTCCCTAATTTTCCTTTGGGAGCCACGTGCTGGACCTCAGTTAGGATGAGAAGACGGGAGGTAGTGCTCATTCATCTGGTTTACATTTCCAAGGAATGCATTTATGGGAGTCATCACTGATCCACACTCCTGCTCAAAGGCTGGACGTGCAAAGTCGCGGACTGTCAGCAAGCTCAATCCTCTCAGCAGTAGGGAGCAGCCAGACTCGAGCCACGAGGCAGGAAGTGCCCCCAAGTCTCAGGGCATCGGAGCTCGGGTGCCCCAGGAAGAGCCCAGAATGTGACGGTGTAGTCATGCGGCACAAGTCCCCGTGGCCAAACATCTAGGTTTCTTCAAAGAAGTTCCGTTTACCCCCACAGGGTTTCCATCAGGAACCTTGTCGAGCCAGAGGCGATGCCCTTGGATCACACAGAAAGCTATTGGCATTGGAGATATTCCAATGCCCAAACTGGCAGGGCAAACCGATGCAGCAATTTGGTTACTTGCCCTGGCGCCTTGTATTTTCGCCCCCGGGCCCGTCAGTGACATGACCGCGGAGAAACCTGAGACCCATTCATTTGTTCAGAATTCCAAGCAGTGCATTTATTGGAGTCATCATCAATCCACCTGCTCAAAGACTGCACGTTCAAAGTCGCAGGCTCCACTGCGGGGCAGCCACCGATCTCAAGCATGTCAGCAGTCAGGAGCGGCCAGAGCCGACCCACGGCGCTGCAAATGGATCTAAGGATCATGGCATCATATCTGGGGTGCCCCTGGAAGAGCCAAGAAGGTGAGGGTGTAGTCTCAGTGCACAAGTCCCCGTGGCCAAACATCTAGGTTTCTGCAAAGAAGTTCCACTCACCACCACATGGTTCCTACGAGGATCCTCAAGGACTTCACGCCAAAACCACTCTGAGACTCTTTTGCCTTGACTTGCCTCACATTGCTGCACTCTCCTCACTTCGCCAGGTATCATGGACTATACAGAGGGGCCCATGCTGCTGCAGGTGTTTGTTCCCTGGCACTCCACCACCTGCCTCAGGGTGACAGAACACAGGGATGTTTGAGAAAAGTGAACGGGCGCACAGAGGCAAAGGGTGATACCGCCCAGCGATGTGCGCTATATCTCCCCTCAACATTTCATTTGCAGCCCATCATCTCTGTGTGTCCACAGCCAAACGTGAATGCATCGTGGCACAGATGCCTTCAGAGCACACGGGCATCAGCACAAAGAGCACAGCCGTCCATCAACCCCCTGGTATGGGCCTTCAACTTCCCCGCCTGAGCCACCTCCCCGCCGACACAGCATAGGGATGTCATCCTGAACCGCTGAGACACCCTCAGGGGAACTGGGATTACTCAGCCTAAGAGCCACTGCCCTCTGGGGAACCAAACCAATCCTGGTGCATACGCTTCCACACAATGGACTAACCCTCAACGGGAAATGTGGTCCCTGAGATCTTCCACAAGGGAATGGCGCTTGGCCAAATGGGACGATCTCCAACAAAAGCAGCTTGTAGGGACCGGTGACAAAACGCACCAGAGGAACTCCTGGACTGAACAATGGAGATTCACCTGCAGCCATACTTCCTGGCCTGCTGCCAAGACTGGCAACCTACCCTTGGCCCACACACAAAGCTAATGGCATGGGAACCATTCCGATGCCCAACGTGGCGGGGCAAACCCTTGCAGCAATTTTGTAACTTGCAGTGGTGTCTGGTACTTTCACACTCTGGGCCCATCAGTGACGTGACATTGGGGAAACCCGGAGGCTCAGGTCCTCAACAGCCACTTGTTACCCACAGCCATGCAACGACAGAGCCCAGACAACAGCCTAGACACTTGAACCGGTATGAGTTGTCTGGCCTGTGGCCAGGCTCGCCGGATACCACAGTGTGGATGCACGACCGGGTGGCAAGAAAAATGACACCCACACCATACATCCTCTCCTGCCCTTAAACCTGTAGCCTTTCCTTGGCAGCCGACTCCCTTGTTTCTGCATGGTTGCACCCAGTGACCTCTGGGTACAGCTCCAATCCTCAGGGAACGCTATGAGGGCCGGGTATAGAAACGATGCTTGGCTGTTCTCAGGAACACCTTCACATCTTCAACACAGGGGGAACGTGGCCAGACAGGGACAAAACACCCCAAGGCCTCCAAATCGGCCCCCATGAGAAGACACCATACTGTGCCATGAAGGCAACCATTCGCTGGCACAAGGACCCGCCATGAAGCAAATCGACCAAGGAGAGGAAAGAGGCGGGACAGTCCACAAATGTGCTCCCGTATTCCTTCCCTACACGCGCCTCCAGATGCTCCTGAGGGAGTCCCAAATGTGTTCCGTGAACCCCATGGCCACCGTCGATCTATCCACCCACCAGTAAACCTGTGGACTTAGCCAGCCATCTCACGTGTCTCTTTCACTCGCCTTGCCTTACTCTCTCTCCACCGGGATCCCAACGTGTCACGGCAAGGTGCCAGAGCCACCTCTCACCAAAGAAGCTTGCTGTGACCAGGCTTGACTAAAGCGTTTTCCAGCCCCTTCACACAGCACACACAAGCAGGACATAACCCGAGGAGGAGCCATCAGATTGGCTAAACTCCCAGGAACTGTGGCCCATTTGATTTCTCCCCTCATCAGGAGAAACCTAAACTGCATCTGGTCTCCCAAGTAGAAAATGACAAAGAACCCTGCCCTAGGCCTGGAATCCTATCTGACCCTGAGCCTACAAACTTCTGTTTCTTTGAGGCCACAAGGCAATGACCAGCAGGTGGGGGCAGCCTGTAGAACCCAAGTGCAGGCGGCAGAACCAGCAATGGCTCACGCTTCCTCTCCTACCTGCATGCTGAACCGTGGCAGGGGAGAGCAGTCCTGGCTAGACCAAAGTACCCAGTTACGGCACTCTGTCCCAAGCCTTCCCACCTGGATTGGCATCCCAGGCTCCTTTCCCAATGGCTCTTCTCCCCATGAGATGACCACAACCCTCAACTTGAACTATGTGGCTGTGGACACCCACGGCCACAAATGCAACATGAACTTCTCCCTACTTCCATTTTGGGAGCCACGTGCTGGACCTCAGTTCCAACGAGGAGACGGTAGGGATTTCTCACTCATTTTGTTCAGATTTCCAAGGAATGCATTTGTATGAGTCATCATCAATCCAAGCACATGTTCAAACGGTGGACATCTAAAGTTGCAGATTCCACCATGGGACGGCCAGCGAGCTGAATCATATCAGCGTACAGAAGTGGCCAGAGCCGAGCCACGGGTCAGGAAATGTAGCCAGTTCTCAGGGCATCAAAGCTCGTGTTCCCCGAGAAAAGACCAGAAGGTGAGGGTGTAGCCCCGGTGCACACGTTACCCTCGCTAAACCTTTAGGTTTAGCAAAGAAGTGTCGCTTACCGCAACAAGGTTTAAAGCAGGATCCTCATGGAATGCACACAAACACCCTTCCGAGACTCCTTCGCATGGCCTCACCTTGCCACACTGTCCTCACTTCAACGGGTATCAGGGATTATACGGATGGCCCCAGGCTGCTGCTGGCATTCCTTCCCTGGCATTCCACCTGGCTCGGGGTGAGAGAACACATGCACACTTGAGGAGGGTGCACAGGCGAACCGAGGGAAAGGGCGATACCACTCAGCGATGTGTGTTCTATCTCTCCTCAACATTTCATTTGCTGTCCATCTTGCCTGTGTGTCCACAGCCAAACGTGAAAGCATCGTGGCACAGGCGCCTTCAGAGCATGCAGCCATCAGGACAAAGAGCGCCACCGACCAACAACCCCTCGGGCTCGGTCCCTGAAATTCCTCTCCTGAGCAATCTGTCCTCCATCACAGCAAAAGTATGTCTTCCTGATCCCCTGAGACACCCTCAGGACAACAGGGCCCCCTCAGCCTAAGAGCAGGTGCCCTCTATGGGAACAAACACGCCTTTGGCACTTATGATTAAACACAGTGTACACGCCTTTAAGTGGAGAGATCTTCCATAAAGGAAGGGCCCTTGGCCAAATAAGACGACCTCCATCAAAAGCGGCTCGTATGGAGACGTGACAAAGGGCACCTGAGGAACCCCTGGACTGATCAAGGGAGAATCACCAGCAGGCATACTTCCTGGTCTCCTGCCAAGCCAGAGAAATTTCCTTGGGACCGCAACCAAACCTAATGACAAGGGAGCCATTCCAATGCCCAAAGTGGCGGGCCAAACCCTTGCAGCAACTGGGTAACTTATCGTAGCACCTTGCACATTCGCATTCTTCCCTTCAAGGACAAGACCTTGGAGAAACCATGAGACCCAGGTCCTCCAGAACCAACGTGTCACCCACAGCCGTGCAATGAGAGAACGCATCCAACATCTTGCACACTTGAAGCGGCATGACGTCTCTGGCTTGAAGCCATGCACGCTGGAGGTCACAGGCTCACAGCACCAGAAGGTGGCAGGACAAAATAACCCCGGCAGCACACATTCACTCCAGCCCTTAAACCTGTAGCGTTTCCTTGGCAGCCAACTCCCTTCTTTCTGCATGGTTGGGCCCAAGGACCTCCGGGAAGAGCTCCAAACCTCAGGGAATGCTATGCCGACCTGGTATAGCAATGACGCTGGGCTGTCCTAAGGAACACCTTAACATCCTCAACATAGGGGCAATGAGGCCACACAGGGACAAAACATCCCAACGGCTCCAAATCGGTCCCAGTGAGAAGACACTGTTCTGTGCGGTGAAGGCACCATGCGCTGGAACAAGGACCCGCCGTGAAGCACATTGAGAAAGGAGAGGAAAAGCTTGGGATGATCCACGAATGTGCACCTGTATTCCTTCCCTACACGGGACTCCAAATGCTCCTGAAGATATCCCAAAAGAGTTCCGGGAACCCTATGTCCACCGACCATCTATCCACCCAACAGTAAGCCTGTGGGCTTAGCCAACACTCTCAAGTGTACTTCCCAATCGCCTTGCCTTCCTCTCTCCACCAGGATCCAAACGAATCCACCCCTCACCTAAGTAGCTTGATATCCCCTGGATTTGCCTAAGGCATTTTCCAACCTCTCCACACACAACACACAAGCAGGACACAACCCAAGGAGGCGCCATCAGCGTCGCCCAAATCCCAGGGACAGTGGCCCATTTGATTTCCCCCGACCATCAGGGCAAACCTAAACTATATCCCACCTCCCAAGCTGAACATGACATAGACGCCTGGCCTGGCCAGGACTCCTTCTCTGACCCTGAGGGCAGAGACTTCTGTTTCCTTGCGGGAACAAGGCAACGACCTGAGCTTGAGGGTGGCCTGTAGATCTCAATGGCAAGCCAGAGGAGTACCAGTGGCTCATGCTTCCTTTCGCACCCGCACGCTGACCACGGCAGGGGATAGCAGTTCTGGCTAGACTCAGGTGCCCAGAGACGTCAAGTTGTCCTTAGCCTTCCCACGTAGATGGACATCCCAGGCTCCTTTCCACATGGCTCTTTCTGCACGAGAAGCCCGCCACCCTCAACTTGAACAATGTTGCTGCGCACGCCCACAGTAGCAAATGCAACATGGACCTCTCCCTAATTTTCCTTTGGGAGCCACGTGCTGGACCTCAGTTAGGATGAGAAGACGGTAGGTATTGCTCATTCATTTTGTTTAGATTTCCAAGGAATGCATTTATGGGAGTCATCACTGATCCACGCTCCTGCTCAAAGGCTAGATGTGCAAAGTCGCGGAAGGTCAGCAAGCTCAATCCTCTCAGCAGTAGGGAGCGGCCAGACTCGAGCCACAGGGCAGGAAGTGCCCCCAAGTCTCAGGGCATCGGAGCTCGGGTGCCCCAGGAAGAGCCCAGAATGTGACGGTGTAGTCTCGCGGCACAAATCCCCGTGGCCAAACATCTAGGTTTCTTCAAAGAAGTTCCGTTTAACCCACAAGGTTTCTACCAGGAACCTTGTCGAGCCAGAGGCGATGCCCTTGGATCACACAGAAAGCTATTGGCATTGGAGATATTCCAATGCCCAAACTGGCAGTGCAAACCCTTGCAGCAACTGGGTTACTTGCCCTGGCGACTTGTATATTCGCCCTGGGCCCATCAGTGACATGACCGCGGAGAAACCTGAGACCCATTCATTTGTTCAGAGTTCCAAGCAGTGCATTTATGGGAGTCATCATCAATCCACCTGCTCAAAGACTGCACGTTCAAAGTCGCAGGCTCCACCGCGGGGCAGCCACCGATCTCAAGCATGTCAGCAGTCAGGAGCGGCCAGAGCCGACCCACGGGGCTGCAAATGGATCTAAGGATCATGGCATCATATCTGGGGTGCCCCTGGAAGAGCCAAGAAGGTGAGGGTGTAGTCTCAGTGCACAAGTCCCCGTGGCCAAACATCTAGGTTTCTGCAAAGAAGTTCCACTCACCACCACATGGTTCCTACGAGGATCCTCAAGGACTTTACACCAAAACCACTCTGAGACTCTTTTGCCTTGACTTGCCTCACATTGCTGCACTCTCCTCACTTCGCCAGGTATCATGGACTATACAGAGGGGCCCATGCTGCTGCAGGTGTTTGTTCCCTGGCACTCCACCACCTGCCTCAGGGTGACAGAACACAGGGATGTTTGAGAAAAGTGAACGGGCGCACAGAGGCAAAGGGTGATACCGCCCAGCGATGTGCGCTATATCTCCACTCAACATTTCATTTGCAGCCCATCATCTCTGTGTGTCCACAGCCAAACGTAAATGAGTCGTGGCACAGATGCCTTCAGAGCACACGGGCATCAGCACAAAGAGCACAGCCGTCCATCAACCCCCTGGTATGGGCCTTCAACTTCCCCGCCTGAGCCACCTCCCCGCCGACACAGCATAGGGATGTCATCCTGAACCGCTGAGACACCCTCAGGGGAACTGGGGTTACTCAGCGTAAGGGCCACTGCCCTCTGGGGAACCAAACCAATCCTGGTGCATACGCTTCCACACAATGGACTCACGCTCAACGGGAAATGTGGTCCCTGAGATCTTCCACAAGGGAATGGCCCTTGGCCAAATGGGACGACCTCCAACAAAAGCAGCTTGTAGGGACCGGTGACAAAACGCACCAGAGGAACTCCTGGACTGAACAATGGAGATTCACCTGCAGCCATACTTCCTGGCCTGCTGCCAAGACTGGCAACCTACCCTTGGCCCACACACAAAGCTAATGGCATGGGAACCATTCCGACGCCCAACGTGGCGGGGCAAACCCTTGCAGCAATTTTGTAACTTGCAGTGGTGTCTGGTACTTTCCCACTCTGGGCCCATCAGTGACGTGCCATTGGGGAAACCCGGAGGCTCAGGTCCTCAACAGCCACTTGTTACCCACAGCCATGCAACGACAGAACCCAGACAACAGCCTAGACACTTGAACCGGTATGACTTGTCTGGCCTGTGGCCAGGCTCGCCGGATACCACAGTGTGGATGCACCAGCGGGTGGCAGGAAAAATGACACCCACACCACACATCCTCTCCTGCCCTTAAACCTGTAGCCTTTCCTTGGCAGCCGACTCCCTTGTTTCTGCATGGTTGCACCCAATGACCTCTGGGTACAGCTCCAATCCTCAGGGAACGCTATGAGGGCCAGGTATAGAAACGATGCTTGGCTGTCCTCAGGAACACCTTCACATCTTCAACACAGGGGGAACGTGGCCAGACAGGGACAAAACACCCCAAGGCCTCCAAATCGGCCCCCATGAGAAGACACCATACTGTGCCATGAAGGCAACCATTCGCTGGCACAAGGACCCGCCATGAAGCAAATCGACCAAGGAGAGGAAAGAGGCGGGACAGTCCACAAATGTGCTCCCGTGTTCCTTCCCTACACGTGCCTCCAGATGCTCCTGAGGGAGTCCCAAATGTGTTCCGTGAACCCCATGGCCACCGTCGATGTATCCACCCACCAGTAAACCTGTGGGCTTAGCCAGCCATCTCACGTGTCTCTTTCACTCGCCTTGCCTTACTCTCTCTCCACCGGGATCCCAACGTGTCACGGCAAGGTGCCAGAGCCACCTCTCACCAAAGAAGCTTGCTGTGACCAAGCTTGACTAAAGCGTTTTCCAGCCCCTTCACACAGCACACACAAGCAGGACATAACCCGAGGAGGAGCCATCAGATTGGCTAAACTCCCAGGAACTGTGGCCCATTTGATTTCTCCCCTCATCAGGAGAAACCTAAACTGCATCTGGTCTCCCAAGTAGAAAATGACAAAGAACCCTGCCCTAGGCCTGGAATCCTATCTGACCCTGAGCCTACAAACTTCTGTTTCTTTGAGGCCACAAGGCAATGACCAGCAGGTGGGGGCAGCCTGTAGAACCCAAGTGCAGGCGGCAGAACCAGCAATGGCTCACGCTTCCTCTCCTACCTGCATGCTGAACCGTGGCAGGGGACAGCAGTCCTGGCTAGACCAAGGTACCCAGAGACGGCACTCTGTCCCAAGCCTTCCCACCTGGATTGGCATCCCAGGCTCCTTTCCCAATGGCTCTTCTCCCCATGAGATGACCACAACCCTCAACTTGAACTATGTGGCTGTGGACACCCACGACCACAAATGCAACATGAACTTCCCCCTACTTCCCTTTTGGGAGCCACGTGCTGGACCTCAGTTCCAACGAGGAGACGGTAGGGATTTCTCACTCATTTTGTTCAGATTTCCAAGGAATGCATTTGTATGAGTCATCATCAATCCAAGCACATGTTCAAACGATGGACATCTAAAGTTGCAGATTCCACCATGGGACGGCCAGCGAGCTGAATCATATCAGCCTACAGAAGCGGCCAGAGCCGAGCCACGGGTCAGGAAATGCAGCCAGTTCTCAGGGCATCAAAGCTCGTGTTCCCCGAGAAAAGACCAGAAGGTGAGGGTGTAGCCCCGGTGCACACGTTACCCTCGCTAAACCTTTAGGTTTAGCAAAGAAGTGTCGCTTACCGCAACAAGGTTTAAAGCAGGATCCTCATGGAATGCACACAAACACCCTTCCGAGACTCCTTCGCATGGCCTCACCTTGCCACACTGTCCTCACTTCAACGGGTATCAGGGATTATACGGATGGCCCCAGGCTGCTGCTGGCATTCCTTCCCTGGCATTCCACCTGGCTCGGGGTGAGAGAACACATGCACACTTGAGGAGGGTGCACGGGCGAACCGAGGGAAAGGGCGATACCACCCAGCGATGTGTGTTCTATCTCTCCTCAACATTTCATTTGCTGTCCATCTTGCCTGTGTGTCCACAGCCAAACGTGAAAGCATCGTGGCACAGGCGCCTTCAGAGCATGCAGCCATCAGGACAAAGAGCGCCACCGACCAACAACCCCTCGGGCTCGTTCCCTGAAATTCCTCTGCTGAGCAGTCTGCCCTCCATCACAGAAAAAGTATGTCTTCCTGATCCCCTGAGACACCCTCAGGACAACAGGGCCCCCTCAGCCTAAGAGCAGGTGCCCTCTATGGGAACAAACACGCCTTTGGCACTTATGATTAAACACAGTGGACACGCCCTTAAGTGGAGAGATCTTCCATAAGGGAAGGGCCCTTGGCCAAATAAGACGACCTCCATCAAAAGCGGCTCGTATGGAGACGTGACAAAGGGCACCTGAGGAACCCCTGGACTGATCAAGGGAGAATCACCAGCAGGCATACTTCCTGGTCTCCTGCCAAGCCAGAGAAATTTCCTTGGGACCGCAACCAAACCTAATGACAAGGGAGCCATTCCAATGCCCAAAGTGGCGGGCCAAACCCTTGCAGCAACTGGGTAACTTATCGTAGCACCTTGCACATTCGCATTCTTCCCTTCAAGGACAAGACCTTGGAGAAACCATGAGACCCAGGTCCTCCAGAACCAACGTGTCACCCACAGCCGTGCAATGAGAGAACGCATCCAACATCTTGCACACTTGAAGCGGCATGACGTCTCTGGCTTGAAGCCATGCACGCTGGAGGTCACAGGCTCACAGCACCAGAAGGTGGCAGGACAAAATAACCCCGGCAGCACACATTCACTCCAGCCCTTAAACCTGTAGCGTTTCCTTGGCAGCCAACTCCCTTCTTTCTGCATGGTTGGGCCCAAGGACCTCCGGGAAGAGCTCCAAACCTCAGGGAATGCTATGCCGACCTGGTATAGCAATGACGCTGGGCTGTCCTAAGGAACACCTTAACATCCTCAACATAGGGGCAATGAGGCCACACAGGGACAAAACATCCCAACGGCTCCAAATCGGTCCCAGTGAGAAGACACTGTTCTGTGCGGTGAAGGCACCATGCGCTGGAACAAGGACCCGCCGTGAAGCACATTGAGAAAGGAGAGGAAAAGCTTGGGATGATCCACGAATGTGCACCTGTATTCCTTCCCTACACGGGACTCCAAATGCTCCTGAAGATATCCCAAAAGAGTTCCGGGAACCCTATGTCCACCGACCATCTATCCACCCAACAGTAAGCCTGTGGGCTTAGCCAACACTCTCAAGTGTACTTCCCAATCGCCTTGCCTTCCTCTCTCCACCAGGATCCAAACGAATCCACCCCTCACCTAAGTAGCTTGATATCCCCTGGATTTGCCTAAGGCATTTTCCAACCTCTCCACACACAACACACAAGCAGGACACAACCCAAGGAGGCGCCATCAGCATCGCCCAAATCCCAGGGACAGTGGCCCATTTGTTTTCCCCCGACCATCAGGGCAAACCTAAACTATATCCCACCTCCCAAGCTGAACATGACATAGACGCCTGGCCTGGCCAGGACTCCTTCTCTGACCCTGAGGGCAGAGACTTCTGTTTCCTTGCGGGAACAAGGCAACGACCTGAGCTTGAGGGTGGCCTGTAGATCTCAATGGCAAGCCAGAGGAGTACCAGTGGCTCACGCTTCCTTTCGCACCCGCACGCTGACCACGGCAGGGGATAGCAGTTCTGGCTAGACTCAGGTGCCCAGAGACGTCAAGTTGTCCTTAGCCTTCCCACGTAGATGGACATCCCAGGCTCCTTTCCACATGGCTCTTTCTGCACGAGAAGCCCGCCACCCTCAACTTGAACAATGTTGCTGCGCACGCCCACAGTAGCAAATGCAACATGGACCTCTCCCTAATTTTCCTTTGGGAGCCACGTGCTGGACCTCAGTTAGGATGAGAAGACGGTAGGTATTGCTCATTCATTTTGTTTAGATTTCCAAGGAATGCATTTATGGGAGTCATCACTGATCCACGCTCCTGCTCAAAGGCTAGATGTGCAAAGTCGCGGAAGGTCAGCAAGCTCAATCCTCTCAGCAGTAGGGAGCGGCCAGACTCGAGCCACAGGGCAGGAAGTGCCCCCAAGTCTCAGGGCATCGGAGCTCGGGTGCCCCAGGAAGAGCCCAGAATGTGACGGTGTAGTCTCGCGGCACAAATCCCCGTGGCCAAACATCTAGGTTTCTTCAAAGAAGTTCCGTTTAACCCACAAGGTTTCTACCAGGAACCTTGTCGAGCCAGAGGCGATGCCCTTGGATCACACAGAAAGCTATTGGCATTGGAGATATTCCAATGCCCAAACTGGCAGTGCAAACCCTTGCAGCAACTGGGTTACTTGCCCTGGCGACTTGTATATTCGCCCCGGGCCCATCAGTGACATGACCGCGGAGAAACCTGAGACCCATTCATTTGTTCAGAGTTCCAAGCAGTGCATTTATGGGAGTCATCATCAATCCACCTGCTCAAAGACTGCACGTTCAAAGTCGCAGGCTCCACCGCGGGGCAGCCACCGATCTCAAGCATGTCAGCAGTCAGGAGCGGCCAGAGCCGACCCACGGGGCTGCAAATGGATCTAAGGATCATGGCATCATATCTGGGGTGCCCCTGGAAGAGCCAAGAAGGTGAGGGTGTAGTCTCAGTGCACAAGTCCCCGTGGCCAAACATCTAGGTTTCTGCAAAGAAGTTCCACTCACCACCACATGGTTCCTACGAGGATCCTCAAGGACTTTACACCAAAACCACTCTGAGACTCTTTTGCCTTGACTTGCCTCACATTGCTGCACTCTCCTCACTTCGCCAGGTATCATGGACTATACAGAGGGGCCCATGCTGCTGCAGGTGTTTGTTCCCTGGCACTCCACCACCTGCCTCAGGGTGACAGAACACAGGGATGTTTGAGAAAAGTGAACGGGCGCACAGAGGCAAAGGGTGATACTGCCCAGCGATGTGCGCTATATCTCCACTCAACATTTCATTTGCAGCCCATCATCTCTGTGTGTCCACAGCCAAACGTAAATGCGTCGTGGCACAGATGCCTTCAGAGCACACGGGCATCAGCACAAAGAGCACAGCCGTCCATCAACCCCCTGGTATGGGCCTTCAACTTCCCCGCCTGAGCCACCTCCCCGCCGACACAGCATAGGGATGTCATCCTGAACCGCTGAGACACCCTCAGGGGAACAGGGATTACTCAGCGTAAGGGCCACTGCCCTCTGGGGAACCAAACCAATCCTGGTGCATACGCTTCCACACAATGGACTCACGCTCAACGGGAAATGTGGTCCCTGAGATCTTCCACAAGGGAATGGCCCTTGGCCAAATGGGACGACCTCCAACAAAAGCAGCTTGTAGGGACCGGTGACAAAACGCACCAGAGGAACTCCTGGACTGAACAATGGAGATTCACCTGCAGCCATACTTCCTGGCCTGCTGCCAAGACTGGCAACCTACCCTTGGCCCACACACAAAGCTAATGGCATGGGAACCATTCCGACGCCCAACGTGGCGGGGCAAACCCTTGCAGCAATTTTGTAACTTGCAGTGGTGTCTGGTACTTTCCCACTCTGGGCCCATCAGTGACGTGCCATTGGGGAAACCCGGAGGCTCAGGTCCTCAACAGCCACTTGTTACCCACAGCCATGCAACGACAGAACCCAGACAACAGCCTAGACACTTGAACCGGTATGACTTGTCTGGCCTGTGGCCAGGCTCGCCGGATACCACAGTGTGGATGCACCAGCGGGTGGCAGGAAAAATGACACCCACACCACACATCCTCTCCTGTCCTTAAACCTGTAGCCTTTCCTTGGCAGCCGACTCCCTTGTTTCTGCATGGTTGCACCCAATGACCTCTGGGTACAGCTCCAATCCTCAGGGAACGCTATGAGGGCCAGGTATAGAAACGATGCTTGGCTGTCCTCAGGAACACCTTCACATCTTCAACACAGGGGGAACGTGGCCAGACAGGGACAAAACACCCCAAGGCCTCCAAATCGGCCCCCATGAGAAGACACCATACTGTGCCATGAAGGCAACCATTCGCTGGCACAAGGACCCGCCATGAAGCAAATCGACCAAGGAGAGGAAAGAGGCGGGACAGTCCACAAATGTGCTCCCGTGTTCCTTCCCTACACGTGCCTCCAGATGCTCCTGAGGGAGTCCCAAATGTGTTCCGTGAACCCCATGGCCACCGTCGATCTATCCACCCACCAGTAAACCTGTGGGCTTAGCCAGCCATCTCACGTGTCTCTTTCACTCGCCTTGCCTTACTCTCTCTCCACCGGGATCCCAACGTGTCACGGCAAGGTGCCAGAGCCACCTCTCACCAAAGAAGCTTGCTGTGACCAAGCTTGACTAAAGCGTTTTCCAGCCCCTTCACACAGCACACACAAGCAGGACATAACCCGAGGAGGAGCCATCAGATTGGCTAAACTCCCAGGAACTGTGGCCCATTTGATTTCTCCCCTCATCAGGAGAAACCTAAACTGCATCTGGTCTCCCAAGTAGAAAATGACAAAGAACCCTGCCCTAGGCCTGGAATCCTATCTGACCCTGAGCCTACAAACTTCTGTTTCTTTGAGGCCACAAGGCAATGACCAGCAGGTGGGGGCAGCCTGTAGAACCCAAGTGCAGGCGGCAGAACCAGCAATGGCTCACGCTTCCTCTCCTACCTGCATGCTGAACCGTGGCAGGGGAGAGCAGTCCTGGCTAGACCAAGGTACCCAGAGACGGCACTCTGTCCCAAGCCTTCCCACCTGGATTGGCATCCCAGGCTCCTTTCCCAATGGCTCTTCTCCCCATGAGATGACCACAACCCTCAACTTGAACTATGTGGCTGTGGACACCCACGGCCACAAATGCAACATGAACTTCTCCCTACTTCCCTTTTGGGAGCCACGTGCTGGACCTCAGTTCCAACGAGGAGACGGTAGGGATTTCTCACTCATTTTGTTCAGATTTCCAAGGAATGCATTTGTATGAGTCATCATCAATCCAAGCACATGTTCAAACGATGGACATCTAAAGTTGCAGATTCCACCATGGGACAGCCAGCGAGCTGAATCATATCAGCGTACAGAAGTGGCCAGAGCCGAGCCACGGGTCAGGAAATGCAGCCAGTTCTCAGGGCATCAAAGCTCGTGTTCCCCGAGAAAAGACCAGAAGGTGAGGGTGTAGCCCCGGTGCACACGTTACCCTCGCTAAACCTTTAGGTTTAGCAAAGAAGTGTCGCTTACCGCAACAAGGTTTAAAGCAGGATCCTCATGGAATGCACACAAACACCCTTCCGAGACTCCTTCGCATGGCCTCACCTTGCCACACTGTCCTCACTTCAACGGGTATCAGGGATTATACGGATGGCCCCAGGCTGCTGCTGGCATTCCTTCCCTGGCATTCCACCTGGCTCGGAGTGAGAGAACACATGCACACTTGAGGAGGGTGCACGGGCGAACCGAGGGAAAGGGCGATACCACCCAGCGATGTGTGTTCTATCTCTCCTCAACATTTCATTTGCTGTCCATCTTGCCTGTGTGTCCACAGCCAAACGTGAAAGCATCGTGGCACAGGCGCCTTCAGAGCATGCAGCCATCAGGACAAAGAGCGCCACCGACCAACAACCCCTCGGGCTCGTTCCCTGAAATTCCTCTGCTGAGCAGTCTGCCCTCCATCACAGAAAAAGTATGTCTTCCTGATCCCCTGAGACACCCTCAGGACAACAGGGCCCCCTCAGCCTAAGAGCAGGTGCCCTCTATGGGAACAAACACGCCTTTGGCACTTATGATTAAACACAGTGGACACGCCCTTAAGTGGAGAGATCTTCCATAAGGGAAGGGCCCTTGGCCAAATAAGACGACCTCCATCAAAAGCGGCTCGTATGGAGACGTGACAAAGGGCACCTGAGGAACCCCTGGACTGATCAAGGGAGAATCACCAGCAGGCATACTTCCTGGTCTCCTGCCAAGCCAGAGAAATTTCCTTGGGACCGCAACCAAACCTAATGACAAGGGAGCCATTCCAATGCCCAAAGTGGCGGGCCAAACCCTTGCAGCAACTGGGTAACTTATCGTAGCACCTTGCACATTCGCATTCTTCCCTTCAAGGACAAGACCTTGGAGAAACCATGAGACCCAGGTCCTCCAGAACCAACGTGTCACCCACAGCCGTGCAATGAGAGAACGCATCCAACATCTTGCACACTTGAAGCGGCATGACGTCTCTGGCTTGAAGCCATGCACGCTGGAGGTCACAGGCTCACAGCACCAGAAGGTGGCAGGACAAAATAACCCCGGCAGCACACATTCACTCCAGCCCTTAAACCTGTAGCGTTTCCTTGGCAGCCAACTCCCTTCTTTCTGCATGGTTGGGCCCAAGGACCTCCGGGAAGAGCTCCAAACCTCAGGGAATGCTATGCCGACCTGGTATAGCAATGACGCTGGGCTGTCCTAAGGAACACCTTAACATCCTCAACATAGGGGCAATGAGGCCACACAGGGACAAAACATCCCAACGGCTCCAAATCGGTCCCAGTGAGAAGACACTGTTCTGTGCGGTGAAGGCACCATGCGCTGGAACAAGGACCCGCCGTGAAGCACATTGAGAAAGGAGAGGAAAAGCTTGGGATGATCCACGAATGTGCACCTGTATTCCTTCCCTACACGGGACTCCAAATGCTCCTGAAGATATCCCAAAAGAGTTCCGGGAACCCTATGTCCACCGACCATCTATCCACCCAACAGTAAGCCTGTGGGCTTAGCCAACACTCTCAAGTGTACTTCCCAATCGCCTTGCCTTCCTCTCTCCACCAGGATCCAAACGAATCCACCCCTCACCTAAGTAGCTTGATATCCCCTGGATTTGCCTAAGGCATTTTCCAACCTCTCCACACACAACACACAAGCAGGACACAACCCAAGGAGGCGCCATCAGCGTCGCCCAAATCCCAGGGACAGTGGCCCATTTGATTTCCCCCGACCATCAGGGCAAACCTAAACTATATCCCACCTCCCAAGCTGAACATGACATAGACGCCTGGCCTGGCCAGGACTCCTTCTCTGACCCTGAGGGCAGAGACTTCTGTTTCCTTGCGGGAACAAGGCAACGACCTGAGCTTGAGGGTGGCCTGTAGATCTCAATGGCAAGCCAGAGGAGTACCAGTGGCTCATGCTTCCTTTCGCACCCGCACGCTGACCACGGCAGGGGATAGCAGTTCTGGCTAGACTCAGGTGCCCAGAGACGTCAAGTTGTCCTTAGCCTTCCCACGTAGATGGACATCCCAGGCTCCTTTCCACATGGCTCTTTCTGCACGAGAAGCCCGCCACCTTCAACTTGAACAATGTTGCTGCGCACGCCCACAGTAGCAAATGCAACATGGACCTCTCCCTAATTTTCCTTTGGGAGCCACGTGCTGGACCTCAGTTAGGATGAGAAGACGGTAGGTATTGCTCATTCATTTTGTTTAGATTTCCAAGGAATGCATTTATGGGAGTCATCACTGATCCACACTCCTGCTCAAAGGCTAGATGTGCAAAGTCGCGGAAGGTCAGCAAGCTCAATCCTCTCAGCAGTAGGGAGCGGCCAGACTCGAGCCACAGGGCAGGAAGTGCCCCCAAGTCTCAGGGCATCGGAGCTCGGGTGCCCCAGGAAGAGCCCAGAATGTGACGGTGTAGTCTCGCGGCACAAATCCCCGTGGCCAAACATCTAGGTTTCTTCAAAGAAGTTCCGTTTAACCCACAAGGTTTCTACCAGGAACCTTGTCGAGCCAGAGGCGATGCCCTTGGATCACACAGAAAGCTATTGGCATTGGAGATATTCCAATGCCCAAACTGGCAGTGCAAACCCTTGCAGCAACTGGGTTACTTGCCCTGGCGACTTGTATATTCGCCCCGGGCCCATCAGTGACATGACCGCGGAGAAACCTGAGACCCATTCATTTGTTCAGAGTTCCAAGCAGTGCATTTATGGGAGTCATCATCAATCCACCTGCTCAAAGACTGCACGTTCAAAGTCGCAGGCTCCACCGCGGGGCAGCCACCGATCTCAAGCATGTCAGCAGTCAGGAGCGGCCAGAGCCGACCCACGGGGCTGCAAATGGATCTAAGGATCATGGCATCATATCTGGGGTGCCCCTGGAAGAGCCAAGAAGGTGAGGGTGTAGTCTCAGTGCACAAGTCCCCGTGGCCAAACATCTAGGTTTCTGCAAAGAAGTTCCACTCACCACCACATGGTTCCTACGAGGATCCTCAAGGACTTTACACCAAAACCACTCTGAGACTCTTTTGCCTTGACTTGCCTCACATTGCTGCACTCTCCTCACTTCGCCAGGTATCATGGACTATACAGAGGGGCCCATGCTGCTGCAGGTGTTTGTTCCCTGGCACTCCACCACCTGCCTCAGGGTGACAGAACACAGGGATGTTTGAGAAAAGTGAACGGGCGCACAGAGGCAAAGGGTGATACCGCCCAGCGATGTGCGCTATATCTCCACTCAACATTTCATTTGCAGCCCATCATCTCTGTGTGTCCACAGCCAAACGTAAATGCGTCGTGGCACAGATGCCTTCAGAGCACACGGGCATCAGCACAAAGAGCACAGCCGTCCATCAACCCCCTGGTATGGGCCTTCAACTTCCCCGCCTGAGCCACCTCCCCGCCGACACAGCATAGGGATGTCATCCTGAACCGCTGAGACACCCTCAGGGGAACTGGGATTACTCAGCGTAAGGGCCACTGCCCTCTGGGGAACCAAACCAATCCTGGTGCATACGCTTCCACACAATGGACTCACGCTCAACGGGAAATGTGGTCCCTGAGATCTTCCACAAGGGAATGGCCCTTGGCCAAATGGGACGACCTCCAACAAAAGCAGCTTGTAGGGACCGGTGACAAAACGCACCAGAGGAACTCCTGGACTGAACAATGGAGATTCACCTGCAGCCATACTTCCTGGCCTGCTGCCAAGACTGGCAACCTACCCTTGGCCCACACACAAAGCTAATGGCATGGGAACCATTCCGACGCCCAACGTGGCGGGGCAAACCCTTGCAGCAATTTTGTAACTTGCAGTGGTGTCTGGTACTTTCCCACTCTGGGCCCATCAGTGACGTGCCATTGGGGAAACCCGGAGGCTCAGGTCCTCAACAGCCACTTGTTACCCACAGCCATGCAACGACAGAACCCAGACAACAGCCTAGACACTTGAACCGGTATGACTTGTCTGGCCTGTGGCCAGGCTCGCCGGATACCACAGTGTGGATGCACCAGCGGGTGGCAGGAAAAATGACACCCACACCACACATCCTCTCCTGCCCTTAAACCTGTAGCCTTTCCTTGGCAGCCGACTCCCTTGTTTCTGCATGGTTGCGCCCAATGACCGCCGGGTACAGCTCCAATCCTCAGGGAACGCTATGAGGGCCAGGTATAGAAACGATGCTTGGCTGTCCTCAGGAACACCTTCACATCTTCAACACAGGGGGAACGTGGCCAGACAGGGACAAAACACCCCAAGGCCTCCAAATCGGCCCCCATGAGAAGACACCATACTGTGCCATGAAGGCAACCATTCGCTGGCACAAGGACCCGCCATGAAGCAAATCGACCAAGGAGAGGAAAGAGGCGGGACAGTCCACAAATGTGCTCCCGTGTTCCTTCCCTACACGTGCCTCCAGATGCTCCTGAGGGAGTCCCAAATGTGTTCCGTGAACCCCATGGCCACCGTCGATCTATCCACCCACCAGTAAACCTGTGGGCTTAGCCAGCCATCTCACGTGTCTCTTTCACTCGCCTTGCCTTACTCTCTCTCCACCGGGATCCCAACGTGTCACGGCAAGGTGCCAGAGCCACCTCTCACCAAAGAAGCTTGCTGTGACCAAGCTTGACTAAAGCGTTTTCCAGCCCCTTCACACAGCACACACAAGCAGGACACAACCCGAGGAGGAGCCATCAGATTGGCTAAACTCCCAGGAACTGTGGCCCATTTGATTTCTCCCCTCATCAGGAGAAACCTAAACTGCATCTGGTCTCCCAAGTAGAAAATGACAAAGAACCCTGCCCTAGGCCTGGAATCCTATCTGACCCTGAGCCTACAAACTTCTGTTTCTTTGAGGCCACAAGGCAATGACCAGCAGGTGGGGGCAGCCTGTAGAACCCAAGTGCAGGCGGCAGAACCAGCAATGGCTCACGCTTCCTCTCCTACCTGCATGCTGAACCGTGGCAGGGGACAGCAGTCCTGGCTAGACCAAGGTACCCAGAGACGGCACTCTGTCCCAAGCCTTCCCACCTGGATTGGCATCCCAGGCTCCTTTCCCAATGGCTCTTCTCCCCATGAGATGACCACAACCCTCAACTTGAACTATGTGGCTGTGGACACCCACGGCCACAAATGCAACATGAACTTCTCCCTACTTCCCTTTTGGGAGCCACGTGCTGGACCTCAGTTCCAACGAGGAGACGGTAGGGATTTCTCACTCATTTTGTTCAGATTTCCAAGGAATGCATTTGTATGAGTCATCATCAATCCAAGCACATGTTCAAACGATGGACATCTAAAGTTGCAGATTCCACCATGGGACGGCCAGCGAGCTGAATCATATCAGCGTACAGAAGTGGCCAGAGCCGAGCCACGGGTCAGGAAATGCAGCCAGTTCTCAGGGCATCAAAGCTCGTGTTCCCCGAGAAAAGACCAGAAGGTGAGGGTGTAGCCCCGGTGCACACGTTACCCTCGCTAAACCTTTAGGTTTAGCAAAGAAGTGTCGCTTACCGCAACAAGGTTTAAAGCAGGATCCTCATGGAATGCACACAAACACCCTTCCGAGACTCCTTCGCATGGCCTCACCTTGCCACACTGTCCTCACTTCAACGGGTATCAGGGATTATACGGATGGCCCCAGGCTGCTGCTGGCATTCCTTCCCTGGCATTCCACCTGGCTCGGGGTGAGAGAACACATGCACACTTGAGGAGGGTGCACGGGCGAACCGAGGGAAAGGGCGATACCACCCAGCGATGTGTGTTCTATCTCTCCTCAACATTTCATTTGCTGTCCATCTTGCCTGTGTGTCCACAGCCAAACGTGAAAGCATCGTGGCACAGGCGCCTTCAGAGCATGCAGCCATCAGGACAAAGAGCGCCACCGACCAACAACCCCTCGGGCTCGGTCCCTGAAATTCCTCTCCTGAGCAATCTGCCCTCCATCACAGAAAAAGTATGTCTTCCTGATCCCCTGAGACACCCTCAGGACAACAGGGCCCCCTCAGCCTAAGAGCAGGTGCCCTCTATGGGAACAAACACGCCTTTGGCACTTATGATTAAACACAGTGGACACGCCCTTAAGTGGAGAGATCTTCCATAAGGGAAGGGCCCTTGGCCAAATAAGACGACCTCCATCAAAAGCGGCTCGTATGGAGACGTGACAAAGGGCACCTGAGGAACCCCTGGACTGATCAAGGGAGACTCACCAGCAGGCATACTTCCTGGTCTCCTGCCAAGCCAGAGAAATTTCCTTGGGACCGCAACCAAACCTAATGACAAGGGAGCCATTCCAATGCCCAAAGTGGCGGGCCAAACCCTTGCAGCAACTGGGTAACTTATCGTAGCACCTTGCACATTCGCATTCTTCCCTTCAAGGACAAGACCTTGGAGAAACCATGAGACCCAGGTCCTCCAGAACCAACGTGTCACCCACAGCCGTGCAATGAGAGAACGCATCCAACATCTTGCACACTTGAAGCGGCATGACGTCTCTGGCTTGAAGCCATGCACGCTGGAGGTCACAGGCTCACAGCACCAGAAGGTGGCAGGACAAAATAACCCCGGCAGCACACATTCACTCCAGCCCTTAAACCTGTAGCGTTTCCTTGGCAGCCAACTCCCTTCTTTCTGCATGGTTGGGCCCAAAGACCTCCGGGAAGAGCTCCAAACCTCAGGGAATGCTATGCCGACCTGGTATAGCAATGACGCTGGGCTGTCCTAAGGAACACCTTAACATCCTCAACATAGGGGCAATGAGGCCACACAGGGACAAAACATCCCAACGGCTCCAAATCGGTCCCAGTGAGAAGACACTGTTCTGTGCGGTGAAGGCACCATGCGCTGGAACAAGGACCCGCCGTGAAGCACATTGAGAAAGGAGAGGAAAAGCTTGGGATGATCCACGAATGTGCACCTGTATTCCTTCCCTACACGGGACTCCAAATGCTCCTGAAGATATCCCAAAAGAGTTCCGGGAACCCTA
The DNA here is from genome assembly GCF_949987535.1 of Balaenoptera acutorostrata. NCBI lineage: Eukaryota > Metazoa > Chordata > Mammalia > Artiodactyla > Balaenopteridae > Balaenoptera > Balaenoptera acutorostrata. The sequence goes on along the minus strand of NC_080066.1, from coordinate 56,815,181 downwards.
TGTCCACCGACCATCTATCCACCCAACAGTAAGCCTGTGGGCTTAGCCAACACTCTCAAGTGTACTTCCCAATCGCCTTGCCTTCCTCTCTCCACCAGGATCCAAACGAATCCACCCCTCACCTAAGTAGCTTGATATCCCCTGGATTTGCCTAAGGCATTTTCCAACCTCTCCACACACAACACACAAGCAGGACACAACCCAAGGAGGCGCCATCAGCATCGCCCAAATCCCAGGGACAGTGGCCCATTTGTTTTCCCCCGACCATCAGGGCAAACCTAAACTATATCCCACCTCCCAAGCTGAACATGACATAGACGCCTGGCCTGGCCAGGACTCCTTCTCTGACCCTGAGGGCAGAGACTTCTGTTTCCTTGCGGGAACAAGGCAACGACCTGAGCTTGAGGGTGGCCTGTAGATCTCAATGGCAAGCCAGAGGAGTACCAGTGGCTCACGCTTCCTTTCGCACCCGCACGCTGACCACGGCAGGGGATAGCAGTTCTGGCTAGACTCAGGTGCCCAGAGACGTCAAGTTGTCCTTAGCCTTCCCACGTAGATGGACATCCCAGGCTCCTTTCCACATGGCTCTTTCTGCACGAGAAGCCCGCCACCCTCAACTTGAACAATGTTGCTGCGCACGCCCACAGTAGCAAATGAAACATGGACCTCTCCCTAATTTTCCTTTGGGAGCCACGTGCTGGACCTCAGTTAGGATGAGAAGACGGTAGGTATTGCTCATTCATTTTGTTTAGATTTCCAAGGAATGCATTTATGGGAGTCATCACTGATCCACGCTCCTGCTCAAAGGCTAGATGTGCAAAGTCGCGGAAGGTCAGCAAGCTCAATCCTCTCAGCAGTAGGGAGCGGCCAGACTCGAGCCACAGGGCAGGAAGTGCCCCCAAGTCTCAGGGCATCGGAGCTCGGGTGCCCCAGGAAGAGCCCAGAATGTGACGGTGTAGTCTCGCGGCACAAATCCCCGTGGCCAAACATCTAGGTTTCTTCAAAGAAGTTCCGTTTAACCCACAAGGTTTCTACCAGGAACCTTGTCGAGCCAGAGGCGATGCCCTTGGATCACACAGAAAGCTACTGGCATTGGAGATATTCCAATGCCCAAACTGGCAGTGCAAACCCTTGCAGCAACTGGGTTGCTTGCCCTGGCGACTTGTATTTTCGCCCCAGGCCCATCAGTGACATGACCGCGGAGAAACCTGAGACCCATTCATTTGTTCAGAGTTCCAAGCAGTGCATTTATGGGAGTCATCATCAATCCACCTGCTCAAAGACTGCACGTTCAAAGTCGCAGGCTCCACCGCGGGGCAGCCACCGATCTCAAGGATGTCAGCAGTCAGGAGCGGCCAGAGCCGACCCACGGGGGTGCAAATGGATCTAAGGATCATGGCATCATATCTGGGGTGCCCCTGGAAGAGCCAAGAAGGTGAGGGTGTAGTCTCAGTGCACAAGTCCCCGTGGCCAAACATCTAGGTTTCTGCAAAGAAGTTCCACTCACCACCACATGGTTCCTACGAGGATCCTCAAGGACTTTACGCCAAAACCACTCTGAGACTCTTTTGCCTTGACTTGCCTCACATTGCTGCACTCTCCTCACTTCGCCAGGTATCATGGACTATACAGAGGGGCCCATGCTGCTGCAGGTGTTTGTTCCCTGGCACTCCACCACCTGCCTCAGGGTGACAGAACACAGGGATGTTTGAGAAAAGTGAACGGGCGCACAGAGGCAAAGGGTGATACCGCCCAGCGATGTGCGCTATATCTCCCCTCAACATTTCATTTGCAGCCCATCATCTCTGTGTGTCCACAGCCAAACGTAAATGCGTCGTGGCACAGATGCCTTCAGAGCACACGGGCATCAGCACAAAGAGCACAGCCGTCCATCAACCCCCTGGTATGGGCCTTCAACTTCCCCGCCTGAGCCACCTCCCCGCCGACACAGCATAGGGATGTCATCCTGAACCGCTGAGACACCCTCAGGGGAACAGGGATTACTCAGCGTAAGGGCCACTGCCCTCTGGGGAACCAAACCAATCCTGGTGCATACGCTTCCACACAATGGACTCACCCTCAACGGGAAATGTGGTCCCTGAGATCTTCCACAAGGGAATGGCCCTTGGCCAAATGGGACGACCTCCAACAAAAGCAGCTTGTAGGGACCGGTGACAAAACGCACCAGAGGAACTCCTGGACTGAACAATGGAGATTCACCTGCAGCCATACTTCCTGGCCTGCTGCCAAGACTGGCAACCTACCCTTGGCCCACACACAAAGCTAATGGCATGGGAAGCATTCCGACGCCCAACGTGGCGGGGCAAACCCTTGCAGCAATTTTGTAACTTGCAGTGGTGTCTGGTACTTTCCCACTCTGGGCCCATCAGTGACGTGCCATTGGGGAAACCCGGAGGCTCAGGTCCTCAACAGCCACTTGTTACCCACAGCCATGCAACGACAGAACCCAGACAACAGCCTAGACACTTGAACCGGTATGACTTGTCTGGCCTGTGGCCAGGCTCGCCGGATACCACAGTGTGGATGCACCAGCGGGTGGCAGGAAAAATGACACCCACACCACACATCCTCTCCTGCCCTTAAACCTGTAGCCTTTCCTTGGCAGCCGACTCCCTTGTTTCTGCATGGTTGCGCCCAATGACCTCTGGGTACAGCTCCAATCCTCAGGGAACGCTATGAGGGCCAGGTATAGAAACGATGCTTGGCTGTCCTCAGGAACACCTTCACATCTTCAACACAGGGGGAACGTGGCCAGACAGGGACAAAACACCCCAAGGCCTCCAAATCGGCCCCCATGAGAAGACACCATACTGTGCCATGAAGGCAACCATTCGCTGGCACAAGGACCCGCCATGAAGCAAATCGACCAAGGAGAGGAAAGAGGCGGGACAGTCCACAAATGTGCTCCCGTGTTCCTTCCCTACACGTGCCTCCAGATGCTCCTGAGGGAGTCCCAAATGTGTTCCGTGAACCCCATGGCCACCGTCGATCTATCCACCCACCAGTAAACCTGTGGGCTTAGCCAGCCATCTCACGTGTCTCTTTCACTCGCCTTGCCTTACTCTCTCTCCACCGGGATCCCAACGTGTCACGGCAAGGTGCCAGAGCCACCTCTCACCAAAGAAGCTTGCTGTGACCAAGCTTGACTAAAGCGTTTTCCAGCCCCTTCACACAGCACACACAAGCAGGACACAACCCGAGGAGGAGCCATCAGATTGGCTAAACTCCCAGGAACTGTGGCCCATTTGATTTCTCCCCTCATCAGGAGAAACCTAAACTGCATCTGGTCTCCCAAGTAGAAAATGACAAAGAACCCTGCCCTAGGCCTGGAATCCTATCTGACCCTGAGCCTACAAACTTCTGTTTCTTTGAGGCCACAAGGCAATGACCAGCAGGTGGGGGCAGCCTGTAGAACCCAAGTGCAGGCGGCAGAACCAGCAATGGCTCACGCTTCCTCTCCTACCTGCATGCTGAACCGTGGCAGGGGACAGCAGTCCTGGCTAGACCAAGGTACCCAGAGACGGCACTCTGTCCCAAGCCTTCCCACCTGGATTGGCATCCCAGGCTCCTTTCCCAATGGCTCTTCTCCCCATGAGATGACCACAACCCTCAACTTGAACTATGTGGCTGTGGACACCCACGGCCACAAATGCAACATGAACTTCTCCCTACTTCCCTTTTGGGAGCCACGTGCTGGACCTCAGTTCCAACGAGGAGACGGTAGGGATTTCTCACTCATTTTGTTCAGATTTCCAAGGAATGCATTTGTATGAGTCATCATCAATCCAAGCACATGTTCAAACGATGGACATCTAAAGTTGCAGATTCCACCATGGGACGGCCAGCGAGCTGAATCATATCAGCGTACAGAAGTGGCCAGAGCCGAGCCACGGGTCAGGAAATGCAGCCAGTTCTCAGGGCATCAAAGCTCGTGTTCCCCGAGAAAAGACCAGAAGGTGAGGGTGTAGCCCCGGTGCACACGTTACCCTCGCTAAACCTTTAGGTTTAGCAAAGAAGTGTCGCTTACCGCAACAAGGTTTAAAGCAGGATCCTCATGGAATGCACACAAACACCCTTCCGAGACTCCTTCGCATGGCCTCACCTTGCCACACTGTCCTCACTTCAACGGGTATCAGGGATTATACGGATGGCCCCAGGCTGCTGCTGGCATTCCTTCCCTGGCATTCCACCTGGCTCGGGGTGAGAGAACACATGCACACTTGAGGAGGGTGCACGGGCGAACCGAGGGAAAGGGCGATACCACCCAGCGATGTGTGTTCTATCTCTCCTCAACATTTCATTTGCTGTCCATCTTGCCTGTGTGTCCACAGCCAAACGTGAAAGCATCGTGGCACAGGCGCCTTCAGAGCATGCAGCCATCAGGACAAAGAGCGCCACCGACCAACAACCCCTCGGGCTCGGTCCCTGAAATTCCTCTCCTGAGCAATCTGCCCTCCATCACAGAAAAAGTATGTCTTCCTGATCCCCTGAGACACCCTCAGGACAACAGGGCCCCCTCAGCCTAAGAGCAGGTGCCCTCTATGGGAACAAACACGCCTTTGGCACTTATGATTAAACACAGTGGACACGCCCTTAAGTGGAGAGATCTTCCATAAGGGAAGGGCCCTTGGCCAAATAAGACGACCTCCATCAAAAGCGGCTCGTATGGAGACGTGACAAAGGGCACCTGAGGAACCCCTGGACTGATCAAGGGAGACTCACCAGCAGGCATACTTCCTGGTCTCCTGCCAAGCCAGAGAAATTTCCTTGGGACCGCAACCAAACCTAATGACAAGGGAGCCATTCCAATGCCCAAAGTGGCGGGCCAAACCCTTGCAGCAACTGGGTAACTTATCGTAGCACCTTGCACATTCGCATTCTTCCCTTCAAGGACAAGACCTTGGAGAAACCATGAGACCCAGGTCCTCCAGAACCAACGTGTCACCCACAGCCGTGCAATGAGAGAACGCATCCAACATCTTGCACACTTGAAGCGGCATGACATCTCTGGCTTGAAGCCATGCACGCTGGAGGTCACAGGCTCACAGCACCAGAAGGTGGCAGGACAAAATAACCCCGGCAGCACACATTCACTCCAGCCCTTAAACCTGTAGCGTTTCCTTGGCAGCCAACTCCCTTCTTTCTGCATGGTTGGGCCCAAAGACCTCCGGGAAGAGCTCCAAACCTCAGGGAATGCTATGCCGACCTGGTATAGCAATGACGCTGGGCTGTCCTAAGGAACACCTTAACATCCTCAACATAGGGGCAATGAGGCCACACAGGGACAAAACATCCCAACGGCTCCAAATCGGTCCCAGTGAGAAGACACTGTTCTGTGCGGTGAAGGCACCATGCGCTGGAACAAGGACCCGCCGTGAAGCACATTGAGAAAGGAGAGGAAAAGCTTGGGATGATCCACGAATGTGCACCTGTATTCCTTCCCTACACGGGACTCCAAATGCTCCTGAAGATATCCCAAAAGAGTTCCGGGAACCCTATGTCCACCGACCATCTATCCACCCAACAGTAAGCCTGTGGGCTTAGCCAACACTCTCAAGTGTACTTCCCAATCGCCTTGCCTTCCTCTCTCCACCAGGATCCAAACGAATCCACCCCTCACCTAAGTAGCTTGATATCCCCTGGATTTGCCTAAGGCATTTTCCAACCTCTCCACACACAACACACAAGCAGGACACAACCCAAGGAGGCGCCATCAGCATCGCCCAATTCCCAGGGACAGTGGCCCATTTGTTTTCCCCCGACCATCAGGGCAAACCTAAACTATATCCCACCTCCCAAGCTGAACATGACATAGACGCCTGGCCTGGCCAGGACTCCTTCTCTGACCCTGAGGGCAGAGACTTCTGTTTCCTTGCGGGAACAAGGCAACGACCTGAGCTTGAGGGTGGCCTGTAGATCTCAATGGCAAGCCAGAGGAGTACCAGTGGCTCACGCTTCCTTTCGCACCCGCACGCTGACCACGGCAGGGGATAGCAGTTCTGGCTAGACTCAGGTGCCCAGAGACGTCAAGTTGTCCTTAGCCTTCCCACGTAGATGGACATCCCAGGCTCCTTTCCACATGGCTCTTTCTGCACGAGAAGCCCGCCACCCTCAACTTGAACAATGTTGCTGCGCACGCCCACAGTAGCAAATGCAACATGGACCTCTCCCTAATTTTCCTTTGGGAGCCACGTGCTGGACCTCAGTTAGGATGAGAAGACGGTAGGTATTGCTCATTCATTTTGTTTAGATTTCCAAGGAATGCATTTATGGGAGTCATCACTGATCCACGCTCCTGCTCAAAGGCTAGATGTGCAAAGTCGCGGAAGGTCAGCAAGCTCAATCCTCTCAGCAGTAGGGAGCGGCCAGACTCGAGCCACAGGGCAGGAAGTGCCCCCAAGTCTCAGGGCATCGGAGCTCGGGTGCCCCAGGAAGAGCCCAGAATGTGACGGTGTAGTCTCGCGGCACAAATCCCCGTGGCCAAACATCTAGGTTTCTTCAAAGAAGTTCCGTTTAACCCACAAGGTTTCTACCAGGAACCTTGTCGAGCCAGAGGCGATGCCCTTGGATCACACAGAAAGCTACTGGCATTGGAGATATTCCAATGCCCAAACTGGCAGTGCAAACCCTTGCAGCAACTGGGTTGCTTGCCCTGGCGACTTGTATTTTCGCCCCAGGCCCATCAGTGACATGACCGCGGAGAAACCTGAGACCCATTCATTTGTTCAGAGTTCCAAGCAGTGCATTTATGGGAGTCATCATCAATCCACCTGCTCAAAGACTGCACGTTCAAAGTCGCAGGCTCCACCGCGGGGCAGCCACCGATCTCAAGCATGTCAGCAGTCAGGAGCGGCCAGAGCCGACCCACGGGGGTGCAAGTGGATCTAAGGATCATGGCATCATATCTGGGGTGCCCCTGGAAGAGCCAAGAAGGTGAGGGTGTAGTCTCAGTGCACAAGTCCCCGTGGCCAAACATCTAGGTTTCTGCAAAGAAGTTCCACTCACCACCACATGGTTCCTACGAGGATCCTCAAGGACTTTACGCCAAAACCACTCTGAGACTCTTTTGCCTTGACTTGCCTCACATTGCTGCACTCTCCTCACTTCGCCAGGTATCATGGACTATACAGAGGGGCCCATGCTGCTGCAGGTGTTTGTTCCCTGGCACTCCACCACCTGCCTCAGGGTGACAGAACACAGGGATGTTTGAGAAAAGTGAAGGGGCGCACAGAGGCAAAGGGTGATACCGCCCAGCGATGTGCACTATATCTCCCCTCAACATTTAATTTGCAGCCCATCATGTCTGTGTGTCCACAGCCAAACGTGAATGCATCGTGGCACAGATGCCTTCAGAGCACACGGGCATCAGCACAAAGAGCAGGGCCGTCCATCAACCCCCTGGTATGGGCCTTGAACTTCCCCGCCTGAGCCACCTCCCCGCCGACACAGCATAGGGATGTCATCCTGAACCGCTGAGACACCCTCAGGGGAACAGGGATTACTCAGCGTAAGGGCCACTGCCCTCTGGGGAACCAAACCAATCCTGGTGCATACGCTTCCACACAATGGACTCACCCTCAACGGGAAATGTGGTCCCTGAGATCTTCCACAAGGGAATGGCCCTTGGCCAAATGGGACGACCTCCAACAAAAGCAGCTTGTAGGGACCGGTGACAAAACGCACCAGAGGAACTCCTGGACTGAACAATGGAGATTCACCTGCAGCCATACTTCCTGGCCTGCTGCCAAGACTGGCAACCTACCCTTGGCCCACACACAAAGCTAATGGCATGGGAAGCATTCCGACGCCCAACGTGGCGGGGCAAACCCTTGCAGCAATTTTGTAACTTGCAGTGGTGTCTGGTACTTTCCCACTCTGGGCCCATCAGTGACGTGCCATTGGGGAAACCCGGAGGCTCAGGTCCTCAACAGCCACTTGTTACCCACAGCCATGCAACGACAGAATCCAGACAACAGCCTAGACACTTGAACCGGTATGACTTGTCTGGCCTGTGGCCAGGCTCGCCGGATACCACAGTGTGGATGCACCAGCGGGTGGCAGGAAAAATGACACCCACACCACACATCCTCTCCTGCCCTTAAACCTGTAGCCTTTCCTTGGCAGCCGACTCCCTTGTTTCTGCATGGTTGCGCCCAATGACCTCTGGGTACAGCTCCAATCCTCAGGGAACGCTATGAGGGCCAGGTATAGAAACGATGCTTGGCTGTCCTCAGGAACACCTTCACATCTTCAACACAGGGGGAACGTGGCCAGACAGGGACAAAACACCCCAAGGCCTCCAAATCGGCCCCCATGAGAAGACACCATACTGTGCCATGAAGGCAACCATTCGCTGGCACAAGGACCCGCCATGAAGCAAATCGACCAAGGAGAGGAAAGAGGCGGGACAGTCCACAAATGTGCTCCCGTGTTCCTTCCCTACACGTGCCTCCAGATGCTCCTGAGGGAGTCCCAAATGTGTTCCGTGAACCCCATGGCCACCGTCGATCTATCCACCCACCAGTAAACCTGTGGGCTTAGCCAGCCATCTCACGTGTCTCTTTCACTCGCCTTGCCTTACTCTCTCTCCACCGGGATCCCAACGTGTCACGGCAAGGTGCCAGAGCCACCTCTCACCAAAGAAGCTTGCTGTGACCAAGCTTGACTAAAGCGTTTTCCAGCCCCTTCACACAGCACACACAAGCAGGACACAACCCGAGGAGGAGCCATCAGATTGGCTAAACTCCCAGGAACTGTGGCCCATTTGATTTCTCCCCTCATCAGGAGAAACCTAAACTGCATCTGGTCTCCCAAGTAGAAAATGACAAAGAACCCTGCCCTAGGCCTGGAATCCTATCTGACCCTGAGCCTACAAACTTCTGTTTCTTTGAGGCCACAAGGCAATGACCAGCAGGTGGGGGCAGCCTGTAGAACCCAAGTGCAGGCGGCAGAACCAGCAATGGCTCACGCTTCCTCTCCTACCTGCATGCTGAACCGTGGCAGGGGACAGCAGTCCTGGCTAGACCAAGGTACCCAGAGACGGCACTCTGTCCCAAGCCTTCCCACCTGGATTGGCATCCCAGGCTCCTTTCCCAATGGCTCTTCTCCCCATGAGATGACCACAACCCTCAACTTGAACTATGTGGCTGTGGACACCCACGGCCACAAATGCAACATGAACTTCTCCCTACTTCCCTTTTGGGAGCCACGTGCTGGACCTCAGTTCCAACGAGGAGACGGTAGGGATTTCTCACTCATTTTGTTCAGATTTCCAAGGAATGCATTTGTATGAGTCATCATCAATCCAAGCACATGTTCAAACGATGGACATCTAAAGTTGCAGATTCCACCATGGGACGGCCAGCGAGCTGAATCATATCAGCGTACAGAAGTGGCCAGAGCCGAGCCACGGGTCAGGAAATGCAGCCAGTTCTCAGGGCATCAAAGCTCGTGTTCCCCGAGAAAAGACCAGAAGGTGAGGGTGTAGCCCCGGTGCACACGTTACCCTCGCTAAACCTTTAGGTTTAGCAAAGAAGTGTCGCTTACCGCAACAAGGTTTAAAGCAGGATCCTCATGGAATGCACACAAACACCCTTCCGAGACTCCTTCGCATGGCCTCACCTTGCCACACTGTCCTCACTTCAACGGGTATCAGGGATTATACGGATGGCCCCAGGCTGCTGCTGGCATTCCTTCCCTGGCATTCCACCTGGCTCGGGGTGAGAGAACACATGCACACTTGAGGAGGGTGCACGGGCGAACCGAGGGAAAGGGCGATACCACCCAGCGATGTGTGTTCTATCTCTCCTCAACATTTCATTTGCTGTCCATCTTGCCTGTGTGTCCACAGCCAAACGTGAAAGCATCGTGGCACAGGCGCCTTCAGAGCATGCAGCCATCAGGACAAAGAGCGCCACCGACCAACAACCCCTCGGGCTCGGTCCCTGAAATTCCTCTCCTGAGCAATCTGCCCTCCATCACAGAAAAAGTATGTCTTCCTGATCCCCTGAGACACCCTCAGGACAACAGGGCCCCCTCAGCCTAAGAGCAGGTGCCCTCTATGGGAACAAACACGCCTTTGGCACTTATGATTAAACACAGTGGACACGCCCTTAAGTGGAGAGATCTTCCATAAGGGAAGGGCCCTTGGCCAAATAAGACGACCTCCATCAAAAGCGGCTCGTATGGAGACGTGACAAAGGGCACCTGAGGAACCCCTGGACTGATCAAGGGAGACTCACCAGCAGGCATACTTCCTGGTCTCCTGCCAAGCCAGAGAAATTTCCTTGGGACCGCAACCAAACCTAATGACAAGGGAGCCATTCCAATGCCCAAAGTGGCGGGCCAAACCCTTGCAGCAACTGGGTAACTTATCGTAGCACCTTGCACATTCGCATTCTTCCCTTCAAGGACAAGACCTTGGAGAAACCATGAGACCCAGGTCCTCCAGAACCAACGTGTCACCCACAGCCGTGCAATGAGAGAACGCATCCAACATCTTGCACACTTGAAGCGGCATGACGTCTCTGGCTTGAAGCCATGCACGCTGGAGGTCACAGGCTCACAGCACCAGAAGGTGGCAGGACAAAATAACCCCGGCAGCACACATTCACTCCAGCCCTTAAACCTGTAGCGTTTCCTTGGCAGCCAACTCCCTTCTTTCTGCATGGTTGGGCCCAAAGACCTCCGGGAAGAGCTCCAAACCTCAGGGAATGCTATGCCGACCTGGTATAGCAATGACGCTGGGCTGTCCTAAGGAACACCTTAACATCCTCAACATAGGGGCAATGAGGCCACACAGGGACAAAACATCCCAACGGCTCCAAATCGGTCCCAGTGAGAAGACACTGTTCTGTGCGGTGAAGGCACCATGCGCTGGAACAAGGACCCGCCGTGAAGCACATTGAGAAAGGAGAGGAAAAGCTTGGGATGATCCACGAATGTGCACCTGTATTCCTTCCCTACACGGGACTCCAAATGCTCCTGAAGATATCCCAAAAGAGTTCCGGGAACCCTATGTCCACCGACCATCTATCCACCCAACAGTAAGCCTGTGGGCTTAGCCAACACTCTCACGTGTATTTCCCGCTCGCCTTGCCTTCCTCTCTCCACCAAGATCCAAACGAATCCACCCCTCACCTAAGTAGCTTGATATCCCCTGGATTTGCCTAAGGCATTTTCCAACCTCTCCACACACAACACACAAGCAGGACACAACCCAAGGAGGCGCCATCAGCATCGCCCAAATCCCAGGGACAGTGGCCCATTGGATTTCCCCCGACCATCAGGGCAAACCTAAACTATATCCCACCTCCCAAGCTGAACATGACATAGACGCCTGGCCTGGCCAGGACTCCTTCTCTGACCCTGAGGGCAGAGACTTCTGTTTCCTTGCGGGAACAAGGCAACGACCTGAGCTTGAGGGTGGCCTGTAGATCTCAATGGCAAGCCAGAGGAGTACCAGTGGCTCACGCTTCCTTTCGCACCCGCACGCTGACCACGGCAGGGGATAGCAGTTCTGGCTAGACTCAGGTGCCCAGAGACGTCAAGTTGTCCTTAGCCTTCCCACGTAGATGGACATCCCAGGCTCCTTTCCACATGGCTCTTTCTGCACGAGAAGCTCGCCACCCTCAACTTGAACAATGTTGCTGCGCACGCCCACAGTAGCAAATGCAACATGGACCTCTCCCTAATTTTCCTTTGGGAGCCACGTGCTGGACCTCAGTTAGGATGAGAAGACGGTAGGTATTGCTCATTCATTTTGTTTAGATTTCCAAGGAATGCATTTATGGGAGTCATCACTGATCCACGCTCCTGCTCAAAGGCTAGATGTGCAAAGTCGCGGAAGGTCAGCAAGCTCAATCCTCTCAGCAGTAGGGAGCGGCCAGACTCGAGCCACAGGGCAGGAAGTGCCCCCAAGTCTCAGGGCATCGGAGCTCGGGTGCCCCAGGAAGAGCCCAGAATGTGACGGTGTAGTCTCGCGGCACAAATCCCCGTGGCCAAACATCTAGGTTTCTTCAAAGAAGTTCCGTTTAACCCACAAGGTTTCTACCAGGAACCTTGTCGAGCCAGAGGCGATGCCCTTGGATCACACAGAAAGCTACTGGCATTGGAGATATTCCAATGCCCAAACTGGCAGTGCAAACCCTTGCAGCAACTGGGTTGCTTGCCCTGGCGACTTGTATTTTCGCCCCAGGCCCATCAGTGACATGACCGCGGAGAAACCTGAGACCCATTCATTTGTTCAGAGTTCCAAGCAGTGCATTTATGGGAGTCATCATCAATCCACCTGCTCAAAGACTGCACGTTCAAAGTCGCAGGCTCCACCGCGGGGCAGCCACCGATCTCAAGCATGTCAGCAGTCAGGAGCGGCCAGAGCCGACCCACGGGGCTGCAAATGGATCTAAGGATCATGGCATCATATCTGGGGTGCCCCTGGAAGAGCCAAGAAGGTGAGGGTGTAGTCTCAGTGCACAAGTCCCCGTGGCCAAACATCTAGGTTTCTGCAAAGAAGTTCCACTCACCACCACATGGTTCCTACGAGGATCCTCAAGGACTTTACGCCAAAACCACTCTGAGACTCTTTTGCCTTGACTTGCCTCACATTGCTGCACTCTCCTCACTTCGCCAGGTATCATGGACTATACAGAGGGGCCCATGCTGCTGCAGGTGTTTGTTCCGTGGCACTCCACCACCTGCCTCAGGGTGACAGAACACAGGGATGTTTGAGAAAAGTGAACGGGCGCACAGAGGCAAAGGGTGATACCGCCCAGCGATGTGCGCTATATCTCCCCTCAACATTTCATTTGCAGCCCATCATCTCTGTGTGTCCACAGCCAAACGTAAATGCGTCGTGGCACAGATGCCTTCAGAGCACACGGGCATCAGCACAAAGAGCACAGCCGTCCATCAACCCCCTGGTATGGGCCTTCAACTTCCCCGCCTGAGCCACCTCCCCGCCGACACAGCATAGGGATGTCATCCTGAACTGCTGAGACACCCTCAGGGGAACAGGGATTACTCAGCGTAAGGGCCACTGCCCTCTGGGGAACCAAACCAATCCTGGTGCATACGCTTCCACACAATGGACTCACCCTCAACGGGAAATGTGGTCCCTGAGATCTTCCACAAGGGAATGGCCCTTGGCCAAATGGGACGACCTCCAACAAAAGCAGCTTGTAGGGACCGGTGACAAAACGCACCAGAGGAACTCCTGGACTGAACAATGGAGATTCACCTGCAGCCATACTTCCTGGCCTGCTGCCAAGACTGGCAACCTACCCTTGGCCCACACACAAAGCTAATGGCATGGGAACCATTCCGACGCCCAACG